>NC_069510.1:143362848-143590348 GCF_027579735.1 Bombina bombina
AAGCGCACCAAGTACGGGGCGATGAGCAGCGGACTGTGATAGTTATCACTCATCGATCTCGCTGCGCTTCGGCTTTTCTACATCTTTATTGATAAGCTAGTCACTAAGCAACCAACCTCACTAACTACATGTTCTACCCCCTATACGGGAGCCCCCGCAACTAATACATTTATTAACCCCTAAACCGCCGCTCCTAGACCCCGCCGCAACTATAATAAATGTATTAACCCCTAAAACGCCGCTCCAGGAGCCCACCGCCACCTACATTATAACTAGTAACCCCCTATCCTGCCCCCCCTATACTGCGCCCACCTATATTAAACTTATTAAACCCCTAATCTGCCCCCCCTACACCGTCGCCCACCTATAATACATGTATTAACCCCTATCCTGCCCCCCCTACACCCGCCTGCCAACTAAAATAAAATTATTAACCCCTAAACCTAAGTCTAACCCTAACCCCTAACACCCCCCCTAACTTAAATATTAATTAAATACATATAAATATTATAACTCTTATTAACTAAATTAATCCTATTTAAAACTAAATACCTTACCTTTAAAAATAAACCCTAATATAGCTACAATATTACTAATAATTATATTGTAGCTATTTTAGGATTTATTTTTATTTTACAGGCAAATTTCAATTTATTTTTAACAAGAGTACAATAGCTATTAAATAGTTATTAATATTTAATAGCTACCTAGTTAAAATAAAGACAATTTACCTGTAAAATAAAAACTAACCTAAGTTACAATTACCACCTACCAACTACACTATCATTAAATAAATATTTCCTATTTAAACTAAATACCTTACCTGTTAAAAATAAACCCCTAAGATAGCTACAATGTAATTAATAATTACATTGTAGCTATTTTAGGATTTATATTTATTTTACAGGTAACTTTGTATTTATTTTAGCTAGTTAGAATAGTTATTAGTTATTAACTATTTAATAACTACCTAGCTAAAAGAAATACAAATTACCTGTAAAATAAATCCTAACCTAAGTTACAATTAAACCTAACACTACACTATCATTAAATTAATTAAATAAATTAGCTACAAATAACTACAATTAAATACAATTAAATAAACTAACTAAAGTACAAAAAATAAAAAAAAACTAAGTTACAAAAAATAAAAAAATAAAAAGTTACAAACATTTAAAAAATATTACAAACATTTTAAGCTAACTTACACCTAATCTAAGCCCCCTAATAAAAATAACCAAAGCCCCCCAAAATAAAAAATGCCCTACCCTATTCTAAATTATGAAAGTTAACAGCTCTATTACCTTACCAGCCCTTAAAAGGGCCTTTTGCGGGGCATGCCCCAAAGTAAACAGCTCTTTTGCCTGTAAAAAAAAAAATGCAACCCCCCAACATTAAAACCCACCACCCACATACCCCTACTCTAACCCAAACCCCCCCTTAAATAAACCTAACACTACCCCCCTGAAGATCATCCTACCTTTAGCCGTCTTCAGCCAGCCGACCACCGATGGAACAGAAGAGGACATCTGCAGCGGCCGAAGTCATCATCCAAGGGGCTCTGAAGAAGTCTTCCATCCGATTGAAGTCATCATACAAGGGGTGCTGAAGAAGTCTTTCATCCGATTGAAGTCATCATCCAAGGGGCGCTGAAGAAGTCTTCCATCCGATTGAAGTCATCATCCAGGCGGCGTCTTCAATCTTCATCCATCCGGAGCAGAGCGAAGCCATCTTCAGACGAGCCGAAGCGGAGCCATCTTCTTCCACCGACGACTTCCCGACGAATGACGGTTCCTTTGAGGGACGCCATCTAAGATGACGTCCCTCAAATTCCGATTGGCTGATAGGATTCTATCAGCCAATCGGAATTAAGGTAGGAAAAATCTGATTGGCTGCTTGAATCAGCCAATCAGATTGAAGTTCAATCGGATTAGCTGATCCAATCAGCCAATCAGATTGAGCTTGCATTCTATTGGCTGTTAATAGCTATTGTACCTAGATAAAATAAATTTAAATTTGCCTGTAAAATAAAAATAAATCCTAAAATAGCTACAATATAATTATTAGTAATATTGTAGCTATATTAGTGTTTATTTTAAAGGTAAGTATTTAGTTTTAAATAGGATTAATTTAGTTAATAAGAATAATTTTTATTTAGATGTATTTAATTAATATTTAAGTTAGGGGGTGTTAGGGTTAGGGTTAGACTTAGGTTTAGGGGTTAATAAATTTATTATAGGTGGCGACGGTGTAGGGGGGGCCAGGATAGGGGTTAATAAATTTATTATAGGTGGCGACAGTGTAGGGGGGGCAGATTAGGGTTAATAAGTTTAATATAGGTGGCGGCGGGGTCCGAGAGCGGCGGTTTAGGGGTTAAACAATGTATTTAGTTGTGGCGGGGTCCGGGATCAGCAGGATAGGGGTTAATACATTTATTATAGGTGGCGGCAGTATAGGGGGGCAGGATAGGGGTTACTAGGTATAATGTAGGTGGCGGTGGGCTCTGGGAGCGGCGGTTTAGGGGTTAATACATTTATTATAGTTGTGGCGGGGTCTAGGAGCAGCGGTTTAGGGGTTAATAAGTTTATTAGAGTGGCGGTGGGCTCCGGGAGTGGCGGTTTAAGGGGTAATAACTTTATTTAGTTGCGGCAGTGTAGAGGGGGACAGATTAGGGGTGTTTAGACTCGGGGTACATGTTAGGGTGCTAGGTGCAGACATCTCCCATAGGAATCAATGGGATATCGGGCAACAGCGAACATGAACTTTCGCTATGGTCAGACTCCCATTGATTCCTATGGGATCTGCCGCTTTCAGGGAGGCAGATTGAAAACCAGGTACGCTGGCCCGGAAAAAGTGCCGAGCGTAACTGCTAGTCATTTGATAACTAGCAAAAGTAGTCAGATTGTGCAGAACTTGTGTGCGGAACATCTGGAGTGACGTAAGAATCGATCTGTGTTGGACTGAGTCCGGCGAATCGAAGCTTACGTCACAAAATTCTACTTTTGCTGGGCAGCAGGGCTTGATAACTAAGGCGAATCAGCCTCGCCACAAATACGCTGCGGAATTCCAGCGTATTTGAGGTTGACGGCTTGATAACTAGGGGCCACTGTATTTATATGTATATAATCTATACACTTTGGTTAATAAAAGCAAATTAAAATCAATGAAGGGCTTTGGGTCTGAGAATCCTCCTCTGTCACAGAGTCTCACCCACTTAAGGTGCAATAGTCCTATTTCTGCTGAGGGGAGCTAAATAACCCCAAGCAAGCCACACAGAAATGTAAGTACCATGTGTTACAAACAGTGCAGGGTGATCACACAGCAGGACAGCTGACAGACTTGCATTTAGTGTTACATAGGAAGTGTTACTGCCCTTTACTAGAGGAACTCACTATCCCTCTAACCAGACTGTGCTCAGCTCCTTGCACTAACAACAGCAGTGGTTACTGAGTGTTTCTGTTCTCTTTCCAGGGGGAACTTAGTTCCACCTGCAAAAATAGCGCAGGAACTCCGTTGCCATGCGTTCCTGCTGGACTTGACCCCTGCATATGTGTCTGTGTGCATATGCATGTGCAGGTGCATGCGTACGTGTGTGTGTGTTTGTGTGTTTCTTTATGGTTTTGTGTATGTATGTGTGTATATATAAATAATAAAAGAAAGAGACGCACTCAGTGAGTGCATCTCTCACTATTTTCTCATAAATATATATATATATACTTTATATATATATATATATATATATATATATATATATACACACACACACACTCACCGGCCACTTTATTAGGTACACCTGTTCAATTGCTTGGTAACACAAATTGCTAATCATCCAATCACATGGCAGCAACTCATTGTATTTAGGCATCTAGACGTGATGAAAACGACTTGCTGAAGTTCAAACTGAGCATCAGAAAGGGGATTTAAGTGACTCTGAACGTGACATGGTTGTTGGTGCCAGACGGGCTGGTCTGAGTATTTAAAAAACTGCTGATCTAAGGTTTACAGAGAATGGTCCGAAAAAGAGAAAATATCTAATGAGCAGCAGTTGTGTGGACGAAAATGCCTTGTTGATGTCAGAGGAGAATGGGCAGACTGGTTTGAGATGATAGAAAGGCAACAGTAACTCAAATAACCACTTGTTACAACCAAGGTATGCAGAATACCATCTCTGAACACACAACACATTGAACCTTGATGCAGATGGCTACAGCAGCAGAAGACCACACCGGGTGCCACTCCTGTCAGCTAAGAACAGGAAACTGAGGCTACAATTCGCACAGGCTCATCAGAATTGCACAATAGAAGATTGAAAAAGCATTGCCTGGTCTGATGAGTCTCGATTTCAGCTGCGAAATTCAGATGGTAGGGTCAGAATTTGGCGTAAAAAAAAAGCATGGATCCATCCTGCCTTGTATCAGGGGTTTAGGCTGGTGGTGTAATGGTGTGGGGGTATTTTCTTGGCACACTTTGGGTCCCTTAGTACCAATTAAGCATCATTTAAATGCCATGGCCTACCTGAATATTGTTGCTGACCATTTCCATCCCTTTATGACTACAGTGTACCCATCTTCTGATGACTTCTTCCAGCAGGATAATGCACCATATCACAAAGCTCAAATCATCTTAAACTGGTTTCTTGAACATGACAATGAGTTCACTGTACTCCAATTGCCTCCACAGTCACCAGATCTCAATAATAAAGCGCCTTTGGGATGTGGTGGAATGGGAGATTTGCATCATGGATGTGCAGCCGACAAGTCTGGAGCAACTGCGTGATGCTGTCAAGTCAATATGGACCAAAATGTCTGAGTAATGTTTCCAACACCTTGTTAAATCTATGCCGTGAAGAATTAAGGCAGTTCTGAAGGCAAATATATATACACACACACACACACACACACACATATATATATATATATATATACACACACACACACATATATATATATACACACACACACACACACACATATATATATATATATATATATTAATAAACTCTTGCACTCCCTTTGTATAAATAAATAGTCATGTGCATATATGTATCCAAATATGTGTATATAAATATGTATGTGTGTGTTTGAGCATATGTGTGTGGGTGTATTTGCTGGTATTTCTGTATGTATATTTGTTTGTATATGTATATACAGTCATGGCCAAAAATATTGTTACCCCTGCATTTCTGTCAGATAATGCACCACTGTACCCAGAAAATTGTTGCAATTACAAATGTTTAGGCATTCTCATGTTGGTTTCTTTTATTTGTTTTTGGTATGACACAAAAAATGGAGAACAAAAGCCTAATCTGACACATTCCATGCCAAACTCCAAAAATGGACTGGACAAAATCATTGGCATTGGCAAAATAATTGCATTCCAAGTTTGTGATGCTCCTGTAATTTGTAATTAAACTCACCTGTATCAAACAACAGGTGCTGACAATATAGAAATGACACCGGCAACCAGTTAAAATGGTGAACAATTGACTCAACCTTTCTGTTATGTGTCTCTGTGGGCCACACTGAGCATGGAGAAGAGAAAGAGCAGCAAAGAATTGTCTGATGATTTGAACAAAAATTATGGAAAATCATAGACAATCTCAAGGTTAAAAGTCCATCTCCAGAGATCTTAATGTTTCTGTGTCCACTGTGCTTAACATTGTCAAGAAGTTTACAGCTCATGGCACTGTAGCTAATCTCCCTGGACATAGACAAAAGACAAAAATTGATCAAAGATTGCAAAGAAGGATTGTTCGAATGGTGGATAAAGAACCTCAATCAACTTCCAGACAAATTCAAGTTGACCTTCGGACACAGGGTACAAATGTGTCAGCTTGTACTATACGTCGCCATCTGAATGAAAAGGGACGCTATGGTAGGAGACCCAGGAGGGCCCCACTGCTTACACAGAAACATAAAAAAGCCAGATTGGAGTTTGCCAAGACTTACCTGAGGAAGCCAAAATCCTTTTGGAAGATGTGCTGTGGACAGATGAAACACAATTACAGCGTTTTTGGTAAAGCCCATCATTCTACTGTTTTCAGAAAAAAGAAATTAGACTTTTAAAGAAAAGAATATAGTCCCTACAGTCAAACATTGTGGAGGTTCACTGATGTTTGGGGTTGCTTTGTTGCTTCAGGCACCGGATGGCTTGACTGTGTGCATGGCATTATGAAATCTGAAGACTACCAAAGAATTCTGTGGTGCAATGTAGGGTCCAGTGTCAGAAAGTTGAATCTCTGTCAAAGGTTATGGGTCTTACAGCAGGACAATGGTCCAAAGCACACGTCAAAAAGCACCCAAAAATGGTTAAAGACAAAGCGCTGGGGAGTACTGAACTGGCCAGCAATCAGTCCAGATCTCAATCCCATAGAGCACCTGTGGAAAGATCTCAAAACAGTAGCTGGAAAAAGGAACCCTTCCAATCTGAGAGACCTGGAGCAGTTGGCGAAAGAAGAGCTATCTCAGGTGTAGCTGGGATTCATCCTTCAGCCACCTCCTTTTAACCTTGTCTATGTACTCCTGAGCCAGATCCTGTGTCAGTTGGCTGCATCTCACAGACAAGCCCTAAGGAAGCCTTGTTCAGAGGAGAACTGTTTGATATTTTGGGGCTGGACTGACCTTGTAGGCGGAATCCGAATTACATACTTCAGAAAAGTTCTTCTCTGCAAAAAGCTCAATTGGGCTAAAAGAAGCTGCGCAATGGAGCTATTGTTCATTCCTGGCAGATTGCTTCTCTTTCTGAATGTACTGTTTCCCCTCTAAACACTGAATCGCACCCCAAATACCTGAGTACACCTAACACAACTCTCCTCATCATACCCTCCCACAAACTGTTTCACTCTAAACACTGAATCACACCTAAAATACCTGAGTACATCTAACACAACTCTCCTAAAAAAAACCTCCCACAATTGTTTCTCCTCTAAACAGTAAATCCCACCCAAATACCTGAGTACACTGACATAACTCTCCTCATCATAAACCTCCCACAACTGTTTCACCCTAAACACTGAATCCCACCCAAATACCTGAGTACACCTAACGTAACTCTCCTCATCATAAACCTCCCACACCTGTTTCACCCTAAACACTGAATCCCACCCAAATACCTGAGTACACCTATCATAACTCTCCTAATCATAAACCTCCCACAACTGTTTCACCCTAAACACTGAATCCCACCCAAATACCTGAGTACACCTAACACAGCTCTCCTCAACACAACTTCCAAACCTTCCTTGTGGATGTCTGGCCTTTGTTGAGGGTTCACTTATAGTTTAAGTGGGTTCACTCTGTGGGGCTTCATTTAAAACTGAGCCCTCACACTTTTCTGTTTGGTTAATAATATGCACATGTAGAACTCTGTGTGGGATTAGTTTATCCTTGTGTCTTATGAATCTTGGCTTTAAAATAGTGTCTAGTGTCTCACGAGTACTAGTAGCTGCATCATTTCCTTGTGTATGTAAATTATTGCTATTACAAATTTAAAGAGACAGCAGTGTCAAACTACAATGTAATCCATGATATAATAGATTGCGGCTATTTAAAGGGATATGAACGCCTGTGTAACTCCTGCTTTAGCACAAACTCTATTTTCTGTGCAACTCCTAATTGAACACAAACTCCACTTCCTGTGTAACTCCTGCTTGAACACAAATTCCACTTCCTGTGTAACTCCTGTTTGAGCACAAACTCCACTTCCTGTGTAACTCCTGCTTGAGCACAAACTCCACTTCCTGTGTAACTCCTGCTTGAACATAAATTCCACTTCCTGTGTAACTCCTGCTTGAACACAAATTCCACTTCCTGTGTAACTCCTATTTGAGCACAAACTCCACTTCCTGTGTAACTCCTGCTTGAACATAAATTCCACTTCCTGTGTAACTCCTGCTTGAACACAAATGCCACTTCCTGTGTAACTCCTGTTTGAGCACAAACTCCACTTCCTGTGTAACTCCTGCTTGATCACAAACTCCACTTCCACTGTAATTTCTGCTTGAGCACAAACTCTATTTCCTGTGTAACGCCTGCTTGAGCACAAATTCCACTTCCTGTGTAACTCCTGCTTGAGCACAAACTCCACTTCCACTGTAACTCCTGCTTGAGCACAAACTCCACTTCCACTGTAACTCCGCTTTAGCACACACTCCACTTTCTGTGTAACTCCTGCTTTAGAACAAACTCCACTTAGTGAGTAATTTCTGCTTGAGCACAAACTCCACTTCCTGTGTAACTCCTGCTTGCGCACAAATTCCCTTTTCTCTGTAACTCCTGCTTGAGCATTAACTCTACTTCCTGAGTAATTTCTGCTTGAGAACAAACTTCACTTCCTGTGTAACTCCTGTTTGAGCACAAACTCCCTTTTCTCTGTAACTCCTGCTTGAGCATTAACTCCACTTCCTGTGTAACTCCTGCTTGAGCACAAACTCCACTTCCTGTGTAACTCCTGTTTGAGCACAAACTCCACTTTCTGTGTAACTCTTGCTTGAGCACAAACTCTATTTCCTCTGTAACTCCTGCTTGAGCACAAACTCCACTTCCTGTGTAACGCCTGCTTGAGAACAAACTCTATTTCCTCTGTAATGCCTGCTTGGGACAAACTACTCTTCTTGAGTAACTCCTGCTTGAGCACAAACTTCATGTCCTCTGTAACTCCTGCTTGAGCATTAACTCTACTTCCTAAGTAATTTCTGTGTGAGCACAAACTCTACTTCCTGTATAACTCCTGCTTGAGCACAAACTCCACTTCCTGTGTAACTCCTGCTTGAGCACAAACTCTACTTCCTGTATAACTCCTGCTTGAGCACAAACTCCACTTCCTGTGTAACTCCTGCTTGATCACAAACACCAGTTCCTCTGTAACTACTGCTTGAGCACAAACCTCTTCCTGTGTAACTCCTGCTTGAGCACAAACTCCACTTCCTGTGTAACTCCTGCTTGAGAACAAACTCTATTTCCTCTGTAAATCCTACTTGAACACAAACTCCACTTCCTGTGTAACTCCTGCTTGAGCACCAACTCCATGTCCTGAGCAATTTCTGCTCGAGCACAAACTCCATTTCCTGTATAACTCCTGCTTGAGCACAAACTCCATTTCCTGTGTAACTCCTGCTTGAACACAAACTCCACTTCCTGTGTAACTCCTGCTTGAGCACCAACTCCACGTCCTCTGTAACTCCTGCTTGAGCATTAACTCCACTTCCTGAGCAATATCTGCTTGAGCACAAACTCCATTTCCTGTGTAACTCTTGCTTGAGCACAAATTTCACTTCCTGTGTAACTCCTGTTTGAGCACAAAGTTTACTTCCTGTGTAACTCCTGCTTGAGCACAAATTTCACTTCCTGTGTAACTCTTGCTTTAGCACAAACTTCACTTCTTGTGTAACTCCTGCTTTAGCACAAACTCCACTTCTTGTGCAACTCCTGCTTGAGCGCAAACTCCACTTCCTCTGTAATTCCTGTTTAAGCACAAACTCCACTTCATGTGTAACTCCTGCTTGAGCACAAACTTCACTTTCTGTGTAACTCCTGCTTGAGCACAAACTTCACTTCCTGTGTAACTCCTACTTGAGCACAAACTTCACTTCCTGTGTAACTCCTACTTGAGCACAAACGTCACTTCCTGTGTAACGCCTGCTTGAGCACAAACTCCATTTCCTGTGTAACTCCAGCTTGAGCACAAACTTCACTTCCTGTGTAACTCTTGCTTGAGCACAAACTCCACTTCACGTGTAACTCCTGCTTGAGCACAAACTTCACTTCCTGTGTAACAACTGCTTGAGCACAAACTTCACTTCCTGTTTAACTCCAGTTTGAGCACAAACTCCATTTCCTGTGTAACTCCTGCTCCAGCACAAACTCCACTTCCTGTTTAACTCCTCATTTAGCACAAACTTAACTTCCTGTGTAACTCCTGCTTGAGCACAAACCACTTCCTGTGTAACTCCTGCTTTAGCACAAACTTCACTTCTTGTGTAACTCCTGCTTTAGCACAAACTTCACTTCCTGTGTAACTCCTGCTTTAGCACAAACTTCACTTCTTGTGTAACTTCTGCTTTAGCACAAATGTTCACTTCCTGTGTAACCAATGCTTGAGCAAAAACTTCACTTATTGTGTAACTCCTGCTTGAGCACAAACTTCACTTCATGTGTCACTCCTGCTTTAGCACAAACTTCACTTTTTGTTTATCTCCGGCTTTAGCACAAACTTCACTTCCTGTGTAACTCCTGCTTTAGCACAAACCACTTCCTGTGTAACTCCTGCTTTAGCACAAACTTCACTTCTTGTGTAACTCCTGCTTTAGCACAAACTTCACTTCCTGTGTAACTCCTGCTTGAGCACAAACTCCACTTCCTGTGTAACTCCTGCTTGAACATAAATTCCACTTCCTGTGTAACTCCTGCTTGAACACAAATTCCACTTCCTGTGTAACTCCTGTTTGAGCACAAACTCCACTTCCTGTGTAACTCCTGCTTGAACATAAATTCCACTTCCTGTGTAACTCCTGCTTGAACACAAATTACACTTCCTGTGTAACTCCTGTTTGAGCACAAACTCCACTTCCTGTGTAACTCCTGCTTGATCACAAACTCCCCTTCCACTGTAATTTCTGCTTGAGCACAAACTCTATTTCCTGTGTAACGCCTGCTTGAGCACAAATTCCACTTCCTGTGTAACTCCTGCTTGAGCAAAAACTTCACTTATTGTGTAACTCCTGCTTGAGCACAAACTTCACTTCATGTGTCACTCCTGCTTTAGCACAAACTTCACTTTTTGTTTATCTCCGGCTTTAGCACAAACTTCACTTCCTGTGTAACTCCTGCTTTAGCAAATACTTCACTTCCTGTGTAACTCCTGCTTGAGCACAAACTCCACTTCCTGTGTAACTCCTGCTTGAACATAAATTCCACTTCCTGTGTAACTCCTGCTTGAACACAAATTCCACTTCCTGTGTAACTCCTGTTTGAGCACAAACTCCACTTCCTGTGTAACTCCTGCTTGGACATAAATTCCACTTCCTGTGTAACTCCTGCTTGAACACAAATTACACTTCCTGTGTAACTCCTGTTTGAGCACAAACTCCACTTCCTGTGTAACTCCTGCTTGATCACAAACTCCCCTTCCACTGTAATTTCTGCTTGAGCACAAACTCTATTTCCTGTGTAACGCCTGCTTGAGCACAAATTCCACTTCCTGTGTAACTCCTGCTTGAGCACAAACTCCACTTCCACTGTAACTCCTGATTGAGCACAAACTCCACTTCCACTGTAACTCCTGCTTGAGCACAAATTCTATTTCCAGTGTAACTCCTGCTTTAGCACAAACTCCACTTCCTGAGTAATTTCTGCATGAATTGAGCACAAACTCCACTTCATGACTGAATTCTGCTTGAGCACAAACTCAACTTCCTGTGTAACTCCTGCTTGAGCACAAATTCCACTTCCTCTGTAACTCTGCTTTAGCACACACTCCACTTTCTGTGTAACTCCTGCTTTAGAACAAACTCCACTTAGTGAGTAATTTCTGCTTGAGCACAAACTCCACTTCCTGTGTAACTCCTGCTTGCGCACAAATTCCCTTTCCTCTGTAACTCCTGCTTGAGCATTAACTCTACTTCCCGAGTAATTTCTGCTTGAGCACAAACTTCACTTCCTGTGTAACTCCTGTTTGAGCACAAACTCCCTTTTCTCTGTAACTCCTGCTTGAGCATTAACTCCACTTCCTGTGTAACTCCTGCTTGAGCACAAACTCCACTTCCTGTGTAACTCCTGCTTGAACATAAATTCCACTTCCTGTGTAACTCCTGCTTGAACACAAATTCCACTTCCTGTGTAACTCCTGCTTGAGCACAAACTCCACTTCCTGTGTAACTCCTGCTTGAACATAAATTCCACTTCCTGTGTAACTCCTGCTTGAACACAAATTACACTTCCTGTGTAACTCCTGTTTGAGCACAAACTCCACTTCCTGTGTAACTCCTGCTTGATCACAAACTCCCCTTCCACTGTAATTTCTGCTTGAGCACAAACTCTATTTCCTGTGTAACGCCTGCTTGAGCACAAATTCCACTTCCTGTGTAACTCCTGCTTGAGCAAAAACTTCACTTATTGTGTAACTCCTGCTTGAGCACAAACTTCACTTCATGTGTCACTCCTGCTTTAGCACAAACTTCACTTTTTGTTTATCTCTGGCTTTAGCACAAACTTCACTTCCTGTGTAACTCCTGCTTTAGCAAATACTTCACTTCCTGTGTAACTCCTGCTTGAGCACAAACTCCACTTCCTGTGTAACTCCTGCTTGAACATAAATTCCACTTCCTGTGTAACTCCTGCTTGAACACAAATTCCACTTCCTGTGTAACTCCTGTTTGAGCACAAACTCCACTTCCTGTGTAACTCCTGCTTGAACATAAATTCCACTTCCTGTGTAACTCCTGCTTGAACACAAATTACACTTCCTGTGTAACTCCTGTTTGAGCACAAACTCCACTTCCTGTGTAACTCCTGCTTGATCACAAACTCCCCTTCCACTGTAATTTCTGCTTGAGCACAAACTCTATTTCCTGTGTAACGCCTGCTTGAGCACAAATTCCACTTCCTGTGTAACTCCTGCTTGAGCACAAACTCCACTTCCACTGTAACTCCTAATTGAGCACAAACTCCACTTCCACTGTAACTCCTGCTTGAGCACAAATTCTATTTCCAGTGTAACTCCTGCTTTAGCACAAACTCCACTTCCTGAGTAATTTCTGCATGAATTGAGCACAAACTCCACTTCATGACTGAATTCTGCTTGAGCACAAACTCAACTTCCTGTGTAACTCCTGCTTGAGCACAAATTCCACTTCCTCTGTAACTCTGCTTTAGCACACACTCCACTTTCTGTGTAACTCCTGCTTTAGAACAAACTCCACTTAGTGAGTAATTTCTGCTTGAGCACAAACTCCACTTCCTGTGTAACTCCTGCTTGCGCACAAATTCCCTTTTCTCTGTAACTCCTGCTTGAGCATTAACTCTACTTCCCGAGTAATTTCTGCTTGAGCACAAACTTCACTTCCTGTGTAACTCCTGTTTGAGCACAAACTCCCTTTTCTCTGTAACTCCTGCTTGAGCATTAACTCCACTTCCTGTGTAACTCCTGCTTGAGCACAAACTCCACTTCCTGTGTAACTCCTGCTTGAACATAAATTCCACTTCCTGTGTAACTCCTGCTTGAACACAAATTCCACTTCCTGTGTAACTCCTGTTTGAGCACAAACTCCACTTCCTGTGTAACTCCTGCTTGAACATAAATTCCACTTCCTGTGTAACTCCTGCTTGAACACAAATTACACTTCCTGTGTAACTCCTGTTTGAGCACAAACTCCACTTCCTGTGTAACTCCTGCTTGATCACAAACTCCCCTTCCACTGTAATTTCTGCTTGAGCACAAACTCTATTTCCTGTGTAACGCCTGCTTGAGCACAAATTCCACTTCCTGTGTAACTCCTGCTTGAGCACAAACTCCACTTCCACTGTAACTCCTGATTGAGCACAAACTCCACTTCCACTGTAACTCCTGCTTGAGCACAAATTCTATTTCCAGTGTAACTCCTGCTTTAGCACAAACTCCACTTCCTGAGTAATTTCTGCATGAATTGAGCACAAACTCCACTTCATGACTGAATTCTGCTTGAGCACAAACTCAACTTCCTGTGTAACTCCTGCTTGAGCACAAATTCCACTTCCTCTGTAACTCTGCTTTAGCACACACTCCACTTTCTGTGTAACTCCTGCTTTAGAACAAACTCCACTTAGTGAGTAATTTCTGCTTGAGCACAAACTCCACTTCCTGTGTAACTCCTGCTTGCGCACAAATTCCCTTTTCTCTGTAACTCCTGCTTGAGCATTAACTCTACTTCCCAAGTAATTTCTGCTTGAGCACAAACTTCACTTCCTGTGTAACTCCTGTTTGAGCACAAACTCCCTTTTCTCTGTAACTCCTGCTTGAGCATTAACTCCACTTCCTGTGTAACTCCTACTTGTGCACAAACTCCACTTCCTGTGTAACTCCTGTTTGAGCACAAACTCCACTTTCTGTGTAACTCTTGCTTGAGCACAAACTCTATTTCCTCTGTAACTCCTGCTTGAGCACAAACTCCACTTCCTGTGTAACGCCTGCTTGAGAACAAACTCTATTTCCTCTGTAATGCCTGCTTGGGACAAACTACTCTTCTTGAGTAACGCCTGCTTGAGCACAAACTTCATGTCCTCTGTAACTCCTGCTTGAGCATTAACTCTACTTCCTAAGTAATTTCTGTGTGAGCACAAACTCTACTTCCTGTATAACTCCTGCTTGAGCACAAACTCCACTTCCTGTGTAACTCCTGCTTGAGCACAAACTCTACTTCCTGTATAACTCCTGCTTGAGCACAAACTCCACTTCCTGTGTAACTCCTGCTTGAGCACAAACTCCACTTCCTGTGTAACTCCTGCTTGAGAACAAACTCTATTTCCTCTGTAAATCCTACTTGAACACAAACTCCACTTCCTGTGTAACTCCTGCTTGAGCACCAACTCCATGTCCTGAGCAATTTCTGCTTGAGCACAAACTCCATTTCCTGTATAACTCCTGCTTGAGCACAAACTTCATTTCCTGTGTAACTCCTGCTTGAACACAAACTCCACTTCCTGTGTAACTCCTGCTTGAGCACCAACTCCACGTCCTTTGTAACTCCTGCTTGAGCATTAACTCCACTTCCTGAGCAATATCTGCTTGAGCACAAACTCCATTTCCTGTGTAACTCTTGCTTGAGCACAAATTTCACTTCCTGTGTAACTCCTGTTTGAGCACAAAGTTTACTTCCTGTGTAACTCCTGCTTGAGCACAAATTTCACTTCCTGTGTAACTCTTGCTTTAGAAGTATTGTTATCCTACAGCGCTGCATTTGGTGACCTCTTGCTCCTGTCTAATGTGGGTTCCCCAAGTGCCCACTGGGTTAGTAGAATATGAAAGAGTAAATAGATAGGAGCGCCAAAAAATAGGCAGGGTCTTATGTGATTGTTAATTGCAGTTTTGATGCTAGACCCTGGGTTAGGGTAGCATATATTAGGTGTTTTAGAAAAAATTCTTATGTGGAATCATGTGTTTATAAGGATAGATTTAGACGTTAGGTATGATGTATTTAACAAAGAGTATTTATTACAATATGCACAAAAATATCATACAATAAAAACAACCGGGTACAATTCACAGAGTATTATATGGTTAAAACAATCAAGTACATGGATCCATGTTAATAAAAACTCTATTACATATAAATGCGTCCTAAAAGCTGATTAAAAACGAATATGGCTGTCTGAATGTAGAGTATTGTGAGTCTCACATATACAGTATGATGCTGAGGTCGTATGAGTGACCTCCCTCGTATCGTAAACTCAACAATTGTGATGAAGAAAGTGCAATAATACTAGTATACCATGAAGATGTGAACGTTGTGATCAAAAATTATGTATAAAAGTATTTAAAAACAGTCTCCAAAACAGAGATCTACAAAAGCAATTATAGTTAGCATGTGAATAAAATCGGATGTGATCCACAAAAACATATATGTGTATATCAAAAATAAATCACAAACAAATCGCAAAAAAGTTATTATATAACAGTATTGGAAAAAAGTGATGAAAAAAACTTTTGTGAACAACAGGTGTGTACTCAAACTAGTTGGTGTGATTGAAACGTTATTGAAAAGTCATTGTTGGAGGTGTGGAGGTTCCTGAATATCAGTCCATTGGTATGATGATCCTTTTGAGATCCTTTATTTGTAATCCTAAAAAAGCATTAGAAGTCCTAAAAATGTTGAAGATCCAAAAGTGTGAAAATATCCAAAAGTGTAAAAAAATTTTTTTTAAAAATGTGTTAAAGTGTGATCGATGTATTGAAAAAATGCAATAAAAATGGTAAAAAATGGTGAAAAAAGAAGATAAGGATACTCTGGAAATTTCTCAAGACCTATAAATAAAAATTTTTTTTTTATTTATAGGTCTTGAGAAATTTCCAGAGTATCCTTATCTTCTTTTTTCACCATTTTTTACCATTTTTATTGCATTTTTTCAATACATCGATCACACTTTAACACATTTTTAAAAAATTTTTTTTTACACTTTTGGATATTTTCACACTTTTGGATCTTCAACATTTTTAGGACTTCTAATGCTTTTTTAGGATTACAAATAAAGGATCTCAAAAGGATCATCATACCAATGGACTGATATTCAGGAACCTCCACACCTCCAACAATGACTTTTCAATAACGTTTCAATCACACCAACTAGTTTGAGTACACACCTGTTGTTCACAAAAGTTTTTTTCATCACTTTTTTCCAATACTGTTATATAATAACTTTTTTGCGATTTGTTTGTGATTTATTTTTGATATACACATATATGTTTTTGTGGATCACATCCGATTTTATTCACATGCTAACTATAATTGCTTTTGTAGATCTCTGTTTTGGAGACTGTTTTTAAATACTTTTATACATAATTTTTGATCACAACGTTCACATCTTCATGGTATACTAGTATTATTGCACTTTCTTCATCACAATTGTTGAGTTTACGATACGAGGGAGGTCACTCATACGACCTCAGCATCATACTGTATATGTGAGACTCACAATACTCTACATTCAGACAGCCATATTCGTTTTTAATCAGCTTTTAGGACGCATTTATATGTAATAGAGTTTTTATTAACATGGATCCATGTACTTGATTGTTTTAACCATATAATACTCTGTGAATTGTACCCGGTTGTTTTTATTGTATGATATTTTTGTGCATATTGTAATAAATACTCTTTGTTAAATACATCATACCTAACGTCTAAATCTATCCTTATAAACACATGATTCCACATAAGAATTTTTTCTAAAACACCTAATATATGCTACCCTAACCCAGGGTCTAGCATCAAAACTGCAATTAACAATCACATAAGACCCTGCCTATTTTTTGGCGCTCCTATCTATTTACTCTTTCATAACTCTTGCTTTAGCACAAACTTCACTTCTTGTGTAACTCCTGCTTTAGCACAAACTCCACTTCTTGTGCAACTCCTGCTTGAGCGCAAACTCCACTTCCTCTGTAATTCCTGTTTAAGCACAAACTCCACTTCATGTGTAACTCCTGCTTGAGCACAAACTTCACTTTCTGTGTAACTCCTGCTTGAGCACAAACTTCACTTCCTGTGTAACTCCTACTTGAGCACAAACTTCACTTCCTGTGTAACTCCTACTTGAGCACAAACGTCACTTCCTGTGTAACGCCTGCTTGAGCACAAACTCCATTTCCTGTGTAACTCCAGCTTGAGCACAAACTTCACTTCCTGTGTAACTCTTGCTTGAGCACAAACTCCACTTCACGTGTAACTCCTGCTTGAGCACAAAATTCACTTCCTGTGTAACAACTGCTTGAGCACAAACTTAACTTCCTGTTTAACTCCTGTTTGAGCACAAACTCCATTTCCTGTGTAACTCCTGCTCCAGCACAAACTCCACTTCCTGTTTAACTCCTGCTTTAGCACAAACTTAACTTCCTGTGTAACTCCTGCTTGAGCACAAATTCCATTTCCTGTGTAACTTCTGCTTTAGCACAAACTTCACTTCCTGTGTAACTCCTGCTTTAGCACAAACCACTTCCTGTGTAACTCCTGCTTTAGCACAAACTTCACTTCTTGTGCAACTCCTGCTTTAGCACAAACTTCACTTCTTGTGTAACTCCTGCTTTAGCACAAACTTCACTTCCTGTGTAACTCCTGCTTTAGCACAAACTTCACTTCTTGTGTAACTTCTGCTTTAGCACAAATTTTCACTTCCTGTGTAACCCCTGCTTGAGCAAAAACTTCACTTATTGTGTAACTCCTGCTTGAGCACAATCTTCACTTCATGTGTCACTCCTGCTTTAGCACAAACTTCACTTTTTGTTTATCTCCGGCTTTAGCACAAACTTCACTTCCTGTGTAACTCCTGCTTTAGCAAATACTTCACTTCCTGTGTAACTCCTGCTTTAGCACAAACTTCACTTCCTGTGTAACTCCTGCTTTAGCACAAACTTCACTTCCTGTGTAACTCCTGCTTTAGCAAATACTTCACTTCCTGTGTAACTCCTGCTTTAGCACAAACTTCACTTCTTGTGTAACTCCTGATTGAGCACAAACTTCACTTATTGTGTAACTCCTGCTTGAGCACAAACTTCACTTCTTGTGTAACTCTGGCTTTAACACAAACTTCCCTTCTTGTGTAACTCCGGCTTTAGCACAAACTTCACTTCCTGTGTAACTCCTGCTTTAACAAATACTTCACTTCCTGTGTAACTCCTGCTTTAGCACAAACTTCACTTCTTGTGTAACTCCTGATTGAGCACAAACTTCACTTATTGTGTAACTCCTGCTTGAGCACAAACTTCACTTCTTGTGTAACTCCGGCTTTAACACAAACTTCCCTTCTTGTGTAACTCCGGCTTTAGCACAAACTTCACTTCCTGTGTAACTCCTGCTTTAGCACAAACTTCACTTCCTGTGTAACCCCTGCTTTAGCACAAACTTTACTTCTTGTGTAACTCCTGCTTTGGCACAAACTTCACTTCTTGTGTAACTCCTGCTTGAGCGCAAACTCCACTTCTTGAGTAACTCCTGCTTGAGACAGACTCCACTTCTTGGGTATCTCCTGCTTGAACAAAAACTTTACTTCTTGTGTAACTCCTGCTTTAGCACAAAATCTATTTACAGGAGACAAAGGGGAATATTTATCAAGCTCCGAATGGAGCTTGATGCCCCGTGTTTCTGGCGAGCCTGCAGGCTCGCCAGAAACAGTAGTTATGAAGCAGCGGTCAGAAAGACCGCTGCTCCATAACCTGTCCGCCTGCTCTGAGCAGGCGGACAGACATCGCCAGAAATCAACCCGATCTAGTATGATCGGGTTGATTGACACCCCTCTGCTGGCGGCCTATTGGCCGCGAGTCTGCAGGGGGCGGCATTGCACCAGCAGCTCTTGTGAGCTGCTGGTGCAATGCTGAATACGGCGAGCGTATTGCTCGCCGTATTCAGCGAGGTCTGTAGGACCTGATCCGCACTGTCGGATCAGGTCCGACAGACATTGATAAATATGGGCCCATGGATGAGTCTAAACTTATGAGACAAACCGACAGATGCAGTGACAGTTATCTAGATAGAGATATCTGACAGTGGTGCTCACTATTTATAGGGTACCTACCTAGAGATAATTTCTACACAGAGTTGCCACCTAGGCCAACATTTTGTATTTGATTTGCCAATGTTCAGATCAATGTAAAGCCCTGTTATGGTTAAACGTCTACACGTGAAGGCCAAACAATACTGTGTACAGTTCTGGAGACCATATCTTCAGAAAGAAAGAAATGAACTAGAAACTGTCCAAAGGAGGGTTACTAAAATGGTAGATGGTCTAAAATATAAAACGTACAAAGAAAGGCTCTATGACCTAAATATGTATAGTTTAGAGGAGAGAAGGGAAAAAAGGTGACATGATAGAAACAATCAAATATATGAAGGGACCTAATAAAGTGGAAGCAGCTGAAAGCATTTTCCACAAAAACAAATGCCAAAACAAGGGGTCACTATCTTAAGTTAGAGGGTAGCAGATTCAGAAGAAATGTGAGGAAGCATTTTATTACAGAAATGGTGGTGGATTCATGGAATAAACTCCCATTTGAGGTGGTAAACACAAAGGGCCCTATCTATCAAGCTCCGGATAGAGCTTGAGGCCCCGTGTTTCTGGCGAGACTGCTGGCTCGCCAGAAACACCAGTTATGAAGCAGCGGTCTAAAGACTGCTGCTCCATAACCTGTCCGGCTACTCTGAGCAGGCGGACAGACTTCGCCGTAATTCAACCCGATCGAGTGCGATTGGGTTGATTGACACCTCCCTGCTGTCAGCAGGGGGCGGCGTTGCACCAGCAGCTCTTGTGAGCTGCTGGTGCAATGTTAAATGCGGAGAGCGTATTGCTCTCCGCATTTAGCGAGGTCTTGTGGACCTGATCCGCACTGTCGGATCAGGTCCGCAAGACCTTTGATAAATAGGGGCCTATGTCTGGAATTCAAAAGTGCCTTAAAGATGCATAGGGCTATCCTAAGAAAAAAGTAACATGTAATATGGGTAGGCTTCATGGTTTTTTTGGTTTTTATCTACTGTTAAAGTCTATGTTTCTATGTAAAACTAATTTGAAATAAATGATCATCTAAAATCAGTTCTAGCAGATTTAATTTATGAATTATACTACATGATTAGTTAGATAACTGTAATATTTATTATTTAATACAAATGTTGTACATTACATGCTACTGCCTCCATCAACACTACCTAACATTTCAAATAGTTTCTTACAAAGATGTTCTCAGTTGGAATGTTAGCTATTTTGTCAGTTACAGTTATGGCAGAAGAGATAAATCAGTCTCAGTAATACATTTGCCAAGGTTGTTTTGTTGTTGTTGTTGTTATTTTGTTTTCTAAGTCCTTCCAATCCAAAAGGAAACCTGCTGTTTGAAGTTAAAAATACTTGAACCAGTTTCGTTAGAAAACTATATAACAACATACTCTAGTTAATCATATGAACAACAAATTACTGAGATACTATTAGAAACTGGGGTATCACAGGCATTTAAAGAGATGGTAACCTTTATGTTTTAAAATCTAGTCCAGAATCTAAGCAATATTTTAGAGCAGGGGTATCAAACTCAATGTATCTGGGGGCCACTGGCCAATTGTTCTTCACCCATGGGGGCCGCTTGAACTAAGTGCTAGATATACCGGAGGTGACATTTAGCCAAGTAGTAGTGCATTGTGGGAGTTGTAACCAACAACAGACATACACAATTATCTAAATTTATATTGTGAGTGCCAAGTGAAGTGACTGTTCTGGAACTGTATAACAATGTTAAAAGTGACATTTATCCAAGCAGTGCATGGTGGGAGTCTACACTAGACACTTGTATTTTTATTTATCTTGTGAGTGCCTATATAGAACATCAACTACAGGGAGTGCAGAATTATTAGGCAAGTTGTATTTTTGAGGATTAATTTTATTATTGAACAACAACCATGTTCTCAATGAACCCAAAAAACTCATTAATATCAAAGCTGAATAGTTTTGGAAGTAGTTTTTAGTTTGTTTTTAGTTATAGATATTTTAGGGGGATATCTGTGTGTGCAGGTGACTATTACTGTGCATAATTATTAGGCAACTTAACAAAAAACAAATATATACCCATTTCAATTATTTATTTTTACCAGTGAAACCAATATAACATCTCAACATTCACAAATATACATTTCTGACATTCAAAAACAAAACAAAAACAAATCAGTGACCAATATAGCCACCTTCCTTTGCAAGGACACTCAAAAGCCTGCCATCCATGGATTCTGTCAGTGTTTTGATCTGTTCACCATCAACATTGCGTGCAGCAGCAACCACAGCCTCCCAGACACTGTTCAGAGAGGTGTACTGTTTTCCCTCCTTGTAAATCTCACATTTGATGATGGACCACAGGTTCTCAATGGGGTTCAGATCAGGTGAACAAGGAGGCCATGTCATTAGATTTTCTTCTTTTATACCCTTTCTTGCCAGCCACGCTGTGGAGTACTTGGACGCGTGTGATGGAGCATTGTCCTGCATGAAAATCATGTTTTTCTTGAAGGATGCAGACTTCTTCCTGTACCACTGCTTGAAGAAGGTGTCTTCCAGAAACTGGCAGTAGGACTGGGAGTTGAGCTTGACTCCATCCTCAACCCGAAAAGGCCCCACAAGTTCATCTTTGATGATACCAGCTCAAACCAGTACTCCACCTCCACCTTGCTGGCGTCTGAGTCAGACTGGAGCTCTCTGCCCTTTACCAATCCAGCCACGGGCCCATCCATCTGGCCCATCAAGACTCACTCTCATTTCATCAGTCCATAAAACCTTAGAAAAATCAGTCTTGAGATATTTCTTGGCCCAGTCTTGACGTTTCAGCTTGTGTGTCTTGTTCAGTGGTGGTAGTCTTTCAGCCTTTCTTACCTTGGCCATGTCTCTGAGTATTGCACACCTTGTGCTTTTGGGCACTCCAGTGATGTTGCAGCTCTGAAATATGGCCAAACTGGTGGCAAGTGGCATCTTGGCAGCTGCACGCTTGACTTTTCTCAGTTCATGGGCAGTTATTTTGCGCCTTGGTTTTTCCACACGCTTCTTGCGACCCTGTTGACTATTTTGAATGAAACGCTTGATTGTTCGATGATCACGCTTCAGAAGCTTTGCAATTTTAAGAGTGCTGCATCCCTCTGCAAGATATCTCACTATTTTTGACTTTTCTGAGTCTGTCAAGTCCTTCTTTTGACCCATTTTGCCAAAGGAAAGGAAGTTGCCTAATAATTATGCACACCTGATATAGGGTGTTGATGTCATTAGACCACACCCCTTCTCATTACAGAGATGCACATCACCTAATATGCTTAATTGGTAGTAGGCTTTCGAGCCTATACAGCTTGGAGTAAGACAACATGTATAAAGAGGATGATGTGGTCAAAATACTCATTTGCCTAATAATTCTGCACTCCCTGTAGTTACATTTTTTAGAACCCTAAAAAAGAATTGACAGCTCAAATGAATGGTTTACCTATTAAACAAGGGAGGGCCATATGAAACTATCTTGGGGGTCGCAAATGACCCCAGGGCCTGTACTTTGAGACCACTGTTTTAGAGGGAATTCACTTCTAAAGAAGAAGCGTTATAACTTACTTTTTAATCTAGCTGTGCCATTCTAATACCGCCGGGTCCGGCCACCCACTTCAAAGCGCTTTATTTATTTTTTTATCTAAAGGTTTGACTTTTCTCCAATCAGCATTCTACATACAAAAAAAAAAAAATGGTGTGAGTGCTGTACCATCAAAACTGTTAGCTCACAAATAAAAGCAGCTTTGAGTGTGGCCACTATTGATGATGACTGTTGAATTTTTGTTTCACTTAATTATTTATTTAATTTATGTTATTTGTGGAATTTAAAAAACATTTAGGTGACTGTATTTCATTTGTGGACAAGTTTCATAGTTTAAATGTTTCATTTGAAATGGATTTCTGTTAATTAAAAAAGACTGTCTCTATTAACATGAACATGTGAACTAAGAATGTACAAAAATTTAACAAAGAAAAAAGGACACGCAAACTGCCAAGAAATGCCATTGAAAACAAAAATATGCTTTCAACAGGCCCCAAAAAGCTGAATTTTAAAGTCATGCAAAAAGCTGCTGGATGGATAAGTGTTTTCATATTGAGTGTGATACTGGTGTCAACCCGTCCTTTTGCTGACAGGGGTGTTATTTTGCAATAAATGCTTTAGAAAACCTAAAAAATTTATTTTAGAATTGACCTCAATTAATCTTATCCATGACCCAATCCCTTTAATTTTGATGTCCTCACCACAATAAGTCCTAACTGCAACATACCACTACCTCAATAAATGCTAATGACCTCTACTATCCCTAATCAAAATCTGGCTTCATCGCAACGAAACCAAATGGTTTACCTATCCTATGCAACTCCCTAACCTTTCTCCATATTGCAACCCTCCAACACCGAACCACAACAAAATACAGCTCATGTTACACTCTACACTAAACCCCCAAACAAAAAAAACAAAACAATACTTCACTAAATAAATCTTCCTACCTTATGTGCATTCAAAATGTCTTTCATCTTCAGTCTCTTTCAACTAGCAGCAACAATGTCATCTGGCTTCTTGTTCTTCCCAATGCCTGGCCATGTATGGATTTCCCTGCTATTTAATCGGGTTTGCTGGCTGGGTTACTTGTTAAAAATTGAGCCTCCCTTTCTTCTAATTGGATTATATTATGCATAAATAGAATAATATGGCATTAGCTTCAAGGGACATGAACCCCCCCAAAAAATCTTTATGATTCAGATTGATATAGGGGTATATGTATCAAGTTCCGAATGGAGCTTGATGCCCCATGTTTCTGGCGAGCCTGCAGGCTCGCCAGAAACAGCAGTTATGAAGCAGTGGTCACAAAGACCGCTGCTCCATAACCTGTCCGCCTGCTCTGAGCAGGCGGACAGACATCGCCACAATACAACCCGATCGAGTATGATTGGGTTGATTGACACCCCCTTGCTGGCGGCCTATTGGCCGCGAGTCTGCAGGGGGCGGCATTGCATCAGCAGCTCTTGTGAGCTGTTGGTGCAATGCTGAATACGGAGAGCGTATTGCTTGCCGTATTCAGCAAGGTCTGGCGGACCTGATCCGCAGTGTCGGATCAGGTCCGCCAGACCTTGATAAATATGCCCCATAGAATACAATTTTAAACAACTGTGAAGTCTCTATTAAGCCCTTTTATA
This sequence comes from Bombina bombina, assembly GCF_027579735.1. Taxonomy (NCBI): domain Eukaryota; kingdom Metazoa; phylum Chordata; class Amphibia; order Anura; family Bombinatoridae; genus Bombina; species Bombina bombina. Next base: position 143,387,256 of record NC_069510.1, read on the forward strand.
TAATGTGTATGTGCTGTTTTCCACATTGTTATCAGTACCCTCCTGCTTCTTACTTCACGAGCATAAGACTTTTACATAACACCATTAGAAGATGGTGCACGTTACTGTTGCACATTCTCAATTTGCTCTTTCATTAAACTTAGCGCCCCCTCTGCTTTTACATAACTCCATTAGCAGCCGGTGCATTCTTCTGTGGCGCACTTTCTTATTTTCATAGCGCCCCCTCATTCTCCTCAGGGGTTAATAGCAGCATAACATGGAGGCGGCTCAGTAATAGTACATTTTTATGCCGTTACGCGTAACCCGCTTTTTTCTTCTAAGTCTAGTACTCTGAAGCTGTTTATTTCTGCAGTACATTGTACCTCAGGAGGGGGTACGATTTTCTGTGTGTACTTTACAGTGTGGAGGTAAAACGTGAACAATGTAGGATGCGCCTAATAATATATGTGTATAAATGCGTGGGTGATAAATAATATATAAAAAATATTATGTGCAAAATGTCAAATACTAGTTATCATTCCCAGTACTGCAAAAGTGCAGATATCTCTTGATGCTCATAAAGTGCATAGAGCAACAACAATCAGTGACAAAAATACAACACGTATAAGTGACATGTAATATCAAACAATGTTATAACCAATCAAGTGATACTATAATAGTGCAAAATCCATGTGAAAATATAAGTTCAAAATCACTTATCATAAGTGAAACAGATCTCTTGAGACACCGATAGAAAAAATCCCCCATGGGTCCAAAGCGTAGCTGCGGCAAGTTGCTCCTCCCAAAATCTGTCGGTTTTCAGAGTTCGTGACTGGAAAGTGAGGGATTGGAAACTTTAGCTTTTCCCACTAACCGTGTGTGGCAGCCAAATATGAGGTTCGAGTGGCCTAGAGAAGACGGGGAACGTTGTCTAGACGACTGTAAGAGTCCAGGAAGCCCTTGTAGCACTTCTTAAGTGCCTATTATCCTGTAAGTAGGTTTTATCGTGCGCTGGCTATTTTCTGTAATATTGATCGTGCACTATGGTGGCGCCTCCTCCTTTTTATTTTTAATTTTACTGTGGAGGTCTTTATTGTATTAGTATAGTATTATTACTATTTTTATTATTGTGTGTTTCCCCCTTCTTTATCTTAAACTTATTGTTTTATCCCTGCATATTGACAATTTCCTGTCTCCTATATCTCACTGCTTGTTACAGCTCTAATATTGTCTGCTAGTTTATTGTTTATATTATTTTTTACTAATAATGGAGCATTTTGGATATGTCCCCTCCAACATGAATCCTTTAGAGAGCAGATCCTCCTGTTTACTTGTATTTTTTATAATCTAATTACTATTTATCCACCAGCTCAGCTATAGTTCATGTATGGATCTCCTTATGCATTAAAACCAGTCTAATGCTGTCACTAATGGAGTCTGTCCTCTGTCTTCTCTTTCGCCTAGATTACGAGTTTTGCGGTAACAGGGGTGCGGTGCTAACAAGGCTTTTTTTTCCACCGCTCACTGAAGACAACGCCGGTATTACGAGTTGTCTGAATGGCTGCGTTAGCCTCAGAAAAGGGTGCGTTGAGCATAATGTAGCTTCCCTTCAACTCTCAATACCAGCGTTGCCTACTGTAGCGGTAAGCTGGAAAAACGTGCTCGTGCACGATATCCCCATAGGAAACAATGGGGCTGAGCCAGCTGTAAAAAAAACTAACACCTGCAAAAAAGCAGCGTTCAGCTCCTAACGCAGCCCCATTGTTTCCTATAGGGAAAGAAAAGTTATGTCTGCACCTAACACCCTAACATGAACCTCGAGTCTAAACACCCCTAACCTTACACTTATCAACCCCTAATATGCCGCCCCCGCTATCGCTGACACCTGCATTATACTATTAACCCCTAATCTTCCGCTCCGGACACCGCCGCCACCTACATTATAGCTATGAACCCCTAATCTGCTGCCCCTAACATCGCCGACACCTATATTATATTTATTACCCCCTAATCTGACCCCCCCCAACGTCACCGCCACCTACCAACACTTATTAACCCCTAATCTGCCGACCGGACCTCGCCGCCACTATAATAAATGTATTAACCCCTAAACCACCGCACTCCCGCCTCGCAAACACTATAATAAATTGTATTAACCCCTAATCTGCCCTCCCTAACATCGCTGCCACCTACCTACAATTATTAACCCCTAATCTCCCGCCCCCAACGTCGCCGCTACTATAATAAAGTTATTAACCCCTAAACCTAAGTCTAACCCTAACCCTAACACCCCCCTAACATAAATATAATTTAAATAAAACGAAATAATATTCCTATAATTAAATAAATTAATCCTATTTAAAACTAAATACTTACCTATAAAATAAACCCTAATCTAGCTACAATATAATTAATAATTACATTGTAGCTATTTTAGGATTTATATTTATTTTACAGGCAACTTTGTATTTATTTTAACTAGGTACAATAGCTATTAAATAGTTATTAACTATTTAATAACTACCTAGTTAAAATAATTACAAAATTACCTGTAAAATAAATCCTAACCTAAGTTACAAATACACCTAACACTACACTATCATTAAATAAATTAAATAAATTAACTACAATTACCTACAATTACATTTAATTAAATAAACTAATTTATAATACAAAAAAAACCAAACACTAAATTACAGAAAATAAAAAAATAGTACAAGAAGTTTAAACTAATTACACCTAATCTAAGCCCCCTAATAAAATAATAAAGCCCCCCAAAATAAAAAAATGCCCTACCCTATTCTAAAGTACAAAGCAATCAGCTCTTTTACCAGCCCTTAAAAGGGCTTTTTGCGGGGCATTGCCCCCAAGTAATCAGCTCTTTTACCTGTAAATAAAAATACAACCCCCCCAACATTAAAACCCACCACCCACATACCCCTACTCTAACCCACCCAAACCCCCCTTAAAAAACCTAACACTAACCCCCTGAAGATCTCCCTACCTTGAGTCGTCTTCACCCAGCCGGGCACCAGTGGTCATCCGATCCGTCCAGTAGTCTTCATCTGATGGGGCAGAAGACCGGCAGAAGTCTTCATCCTATCCGGGCAGAAGAGGACATCCGGACCGGCCGACATCTTCATCCAAGCGGCATCTTCTATCTTCATCCATCCGACGAGGAGCAGCTTCATCTTCAAGACCTCCGGCGCCGAGCATCCTTCCAGACCGACTACTAACGACGAATGAAGGTTCCTTTAAGGGACGTCATCCAAGATGGCGTCCCTCGAATTCCGATTGGCTGATAGGATTCTATCAGCCAATCGGAATTAAGGTAGGAAAAATCTGATTGGCTGATGGAATCAGCCAATCAGATTAAAGTTCAATCCGATTGGCTCATTGGATCAGCCAATAGAATGCGAGGTCCATTCTATTGGCTGATCCAATGAGCCAATCGGATTGAACTTCAATCTGATTGGCTGATTCCTTCAGCCAATCAAATTTTTCCTACCTTAATTCCGATTGGCTGATAGAATCCTATCAGCCAATCGAAATTTGAGGGACGCCATCTTAGATGACGTCCCTTAAAGGAACCTTCATTCGTCGTTAGTAGTCGGTCTGGAAGGATGCTCCGCGCCGGAGGTCTTGAAGATGAAGCCGCTCCTCGTCGGATGGATGAAGATAGAAGATGCCGCTTGGATGAAGATGTCTGCCAGTCTGGATGTCCTCTTCTGCCCGGATAGGATGAAGACTTCTGCCGGTCTGGATGTCCTCTTCTGCCCCATCGGATGAAGACTACTGGACGGATCGGATGACCACTGGTGCCCGGCTGGGTGAAGACGACTCAAGGTAGGGAGATCTTCAGGGGGATAGTGTTAGGTTTTTTTAAGGGGGGTTTGGGTGGGTTAGAGTAGGGGTATGTGGGTGGTGGGTTTTAATGTTGGGGGGGTTGTATTTTTATTTACAGGTAAAAGAGCTGATTACTTGGGGGCAATGCCCCGCAAAAAGCCCTTTTAAGGGCTGGTAAAAGAGCTGATTACTTTGTACTTTAGAATAGGGTAGGACATTTTTTTATTTTGGGGGGCTTTATTATTTTATTAGGGGGCTTAGATTAGGTGTAATTAGTTTAAACTTCTTGTACTATTTTTTTATTTTCTGTAATTTAGTGTTTGTTTGTTTTTGTATTATAGATTAGTTTATTTAATTAAATGTAATTGTAGGTAATTGTAGTTAATTTATTTAATTTATTTTTATGATAGTGTAGTGTTAGGTGTATTTGTAACTTAGGTTAGGATTTATTTTACAGGTAATTTTGTAATTATTTTAACTAGGTAGTTATTAAATAGTTAATAACTATTTAATAGCTATTGTACCTAGTTAAAATAAATACAAAGTTGCCTGTAAAATAAATATAAATCCTAAAGTAGCTACAATGTAATTATTAATTATATTGTAGCTAGATTAGGGTTTATTTTATAGGTAAGTATTTAGTTTTAAATAGGATTAATTTATTTAATTATAGGAATATTATTTCGTTTTATTTAAATTATATTTATGTTAGGGGGGTGTTAGGGTTAGGGTTAGACTTAGGTTTAGGGGTTAATAACTTTATTATAGTAGCGGCAACGTTGGGGGCGGGAGATTAGGGGTTAATAATTGTAGGTAGGTGGTGGCGATGTAAGGGGGGGTAGATTAGGGGTTAATAAATATAATATAGGTGTCAGCAATGTTAGGGACAGCAGATTAGGGGTTCATAGGGATAATGTAGGTGGCGGCGGTGTCCGGTCGGAAGATTAGGGGTTCAATAAATTTATTTTAGTGTTTGCGATGTGGGGGGCCTCGGTTTAGGGGTACATAGGTAGTTTATGGGTGTTAGTGTACTTTATAGCACAGTAGTTAAGAGCTTTATGTTCTGGCGTTAGCCCATAAAGCTCTTAACTACTGACTTTTTTTTGCGGCTGGAGTCTTGGAGGTAGAGGCTCTACCGCTCACTTTCTCCAAGACTCGTAATACCAGCGTTAGGCAAATCCCATTAAAAAGATAGGATACGCAATTGACGTAAGGGGATTTGCGGTAGCCTAGAGTTGCAGAAGAAAAATGAGCGGTGAGTCTCTACCTGTCAGACTCGTAATACCAGCGGGCGTTAAAAAGCAGCGTTGGGACCTCTCAACGCTGCTTTTTAAGGCTAACGCAAAACTCGTAATCTGGCAGTTTGTTTGTACAGTATAGGGGAGATCTTCAGAATTTGCTAGTGAATTTAAAGATTTTGTGTACTCTACTGTATCTAAGATATTTGCAGCCATGCCTTCTCCAAGTAAGTGTACAAGTGTCTCGGACAAACAACTCTCTTCTGGCCTACCATGTACTTCTTAATCTCTAAGGAACAGAGCTTCTAAACAACTTCTTGCAGGCTCATATTCTATATCCTCATATCTATACTTTGAAGGAGAAGTACTTTCTGACATTTAGCTTCAGTTATAGCTACTGAATCCTCCTCGGTTTCAGGTGGAACATCTCTTAAAAGAGAAGTTTAGTACCATAGGGGTAGAGCATCTTAAGCCTACAGAAGCAAAATCCATTAAGCAATTATATTTCATATTCAAACATCTGAAGCTATATCTGAAATCATTATCAAGTAATTGTGCAGATCTGGTCTTTATTTCAAGCCAACTTCAGCATTCAAGAAAAAGTTTCCTTTTCTTTTTGACTATTGTGGAGCTTTGCGTACTGGTACCATTTCTACTCTTGCTAAGAGAATTACTGTCCATGTTTTAAGATTTCCTTGGTAGGGGAATTGGAATCTTTTCATATAAAGACCTCTTTTCAAGCGGATTATTTGTTTAACTTACTTTTAGTACTGCATGTGTGGCAACGGCCTCTACTTTCTGGTGTGACAATTTATCTGAAAACATTTTAGATAATTCTGCTGAGGAAGATTTTCAATGGTATTTTGACAAGGAGAGCCTTGTGGCTCAATTCTTGGTTGGCTAACATGCTTTCAAAACTTAATCTTACATATCTTCCTTTTAAAGAGAATATTTTATTTGGGCTGGATCTAGATGCTATAATTTCTACGGTAATTGAACCTTTCTTGCTCAAGACAAGAGTCTATGGGGCCCATTTATCAAGCTCCGGATGGAGCTTGAGGGCCCGTGTTTCTGGCGAGCCTGCAGACTCGCCAGAAATACCAGTTATGAAGCAGCGGACTAAAGACCCCTGCTCCATAACCTGTCCGCCTGCTCTGAGGAGGCGGACAGACATCGCCGCAATTCAACCCGATCGAGTACGATCGGGTAGATTGACACCCCTCTGCTGGCGGCCGATTGGCCATGAATCTGCAGGAGGTGGCATTGCACCAGCAGCTCACAAGAGCTGCTGGTACAATGCTGAATATGTAGAGCGTATAGCTCTCCACATTCAGCTAGGTCTGTCGGACCTGATCCGCACTGTTGGATCAGGTCCGACAGACCTTTGTTAAATAGGCCCCTATGGGAAAGAACAGACCTTCAGCTCGTTTTCGTTCCCTTCATCATTCAAGGAATCTATGAACTTACAGATCTTCCTGGAAATCTATCTCAAATAAAATCTAGTCTAAACACAGTCCAAAATGCCTTCTTCCACTATCAAGTCTGCATGAAGGTGTGGCTCCCATCCAGAGGCCTCTCTGGTGTAGGTAAAGTTTGCGCTTTTTTTAAGAAGAACTGGTCTCAGTCTGTGCAGGTTCCTTGGGTGTTAAACAAGGGCACAGAAAGGATTTCAGATGCCCTCTTCTGTCACATGTTCCAAAGATCTTTGTAAAGGTTTAAGCTTTTTTCCATTGTATTGAAGACCTAGAAATAATAGTTCCAGTTCCTAAGAAGGATGTCATTTTCAGGTCCATTCTGCATTTTAAATTTATAGTTTTCCATTTTCTTTTTTTTCCTTTTTATTCAAATTTTTAGGGAATACAAATATTTAAGATAACATGTCCATATATCTCCACAAAGTTTTTCACATCGACTGTGATAAAGTCCATACATAAGAGAAACAGTCACTTTTGTTAAATCTTCATTTCCTCTGCATGGGAGTATCATATAAGTCTGTGGAGGACATATTGACGATCTTATGATCAAATAACAGATAACAGAGAACATTAAGTTCTTAACAAACAAACAACATATGCATAATTTTGAAGCATTACATTCACTTGGAAAGATAACAACACAGGTTCTATCGGCCTAGAAGAGAAAACATCATATCTCATATATAGGACATATGGAGGCCTACTTATCAAGCCGTCAACTTTCTTGCATTCAACGGCACCAATACGCTCGCCTGACATCGCCTAATTTCGCTGCTGCTGACCTGAATACGTTCTCCATATTTAACAAAAAAGCTGACAAAAAAGACGCGAACCAAGTACGGGGCGATTAACTAACAGTCATCGATCTCTCTGCTCTTCGGCTTTTTCCCAGCTTTATTTGTATACTGTAACTATACTAAATTGTTTAATCCCTATCCCGCTGTTCCCGGACCCCGCCGCAACTAAATAAAGTTATTAACCCCTATCCCGCTGCTCCCGGAGCCCACCGCCACTCTAATAAACTTATTAACCCCTATTCTGTCGCTCCCGGAGCCTACCGCCATCTACAGTATGTTTATACCCCCTACACTGCCGCCACCTACATTATACTTATTAACCCCTAATCTGTCACCCCCTACAACGCCGCCATTCTAATAAAGTTATTAACCCCTATTCCTCCACTCCCAGAGCCCACCGCAACTAAATAAAGTTATTAACCCCTAAACTGCCAGCCCACCACATCTCCATACACTAAATTAAACTATTAACCCCTAAACCTAACAACCCGCTAACTTTACATTAAATTTTAACTCATCCCTATCTTATAATAAATTTAAACTTACCTATAAAATTACATTAAACTATATTAAATGTATAATTAATCTACCCTAACTGTTATACTAAAACTACATTAAACTATATTAAACTAATAATTAATCTACTCTAATTTTTATACTGAAACTACATTAAACTATATTAAATTAATAATTAATCTACCCTAACTTTTATACTAAAACTACATCAAACTACAAATTAAATTAACTATATTATATATTTAAACACCTAACCCTACTCAAATAATTTAAATCTACACTTAAAAATTACTAAGTTACAAAAAACTAACAACTAAGTTACAAAAAATAGCAAACACTAAGTTACACAAAAAAATAAACACTAAGTTATAAAAAATAAAAAAGAAATTATCCAAGCTTTAAACTAATTACACCTAATCTAAGGGCCCTATGAAAATAAAAAAGCCCCCCCAAAATAAAAAAAACCCCTAGCCTACAATAAACTACAAATAGCCCTTAAAAGGGCTCAGCTCTTTTACCTGTAAAAAAAAATATAAATACCCCCCCAACAGTAAAACCCACCACCCACACAACCAACCCCCCAAATAAAAAGCTAACTAAAAAAACCTAAGCTCCCCATTGCCCTGAAAAGGGCATTTGGATGGGCATTGCCCTTAAAAGGGCATTTAGCTCTATTGCAGCCCAAGTCCTAATCTAAAACTAAAACCCACCCAATACACCCTTAAAAAAACCTAACACTAACCCCAGAAGATTTACTCACAGTTTTGAAGATCCGACATCCATCCTCCAAGAAGCCGTGAGAAGTCCTCAACAAAGCGGGCAAAGTCTTCATCCAAGCGGGCGAAGTCTTCATCCAAGCCCGCAGAAGTCTTCATCCAGACGGCCTCTTCTATCTTCATCCATCCGGCGCAGAGCGGCTCCATCTTCAAGACTTCCGACGCGGAGCATCCTCTTCTTTCCGATGACTACCGACGAATGAAGGTTCCTTTAAATGACGTCATCCAAGATGGCGTCCCTTAGCTTCATATTGGCTGATAGAATTCTATCAGCTAATCGGAATTAAGGTTGAAAAAATCCTATTGGCTGTTGCAATCAGGCAATAGGATTGAGCTTTCATCCTATTGACTGATCCAATTAGCCAATAGAATGTGAGCTCAATCCTATTGGCTGATAAGATCAGCTAATAGGATGAAAGCTCAATCCTATTGGCTGATTGCAACAGCCAATAGGATTTTTTCAACCTTAATTATGATTGGCTGATAGAATTCAATCAGCCAATCAGAATCTAAGGGACACCATCTTATTTGACGTCATTTAAAGGAACCTTAATTCGTCGGTAGTCGTCGGAAAGAAGATGATGCTCCGCGTCAGATATCTTGAAGATGGAGCCGCTCAGCGCCGGATGGATGAAGATAGAAGATGCCGGCTGGATGAAGACTTCTGCGGGCTTGGATGAAGACTTCGGCCGCTTCGTTGAGGACGTCTCCCGGCTTCTTGGAGGATGGATGTCGGATCTTCAAAACTGTAAGTAAATCTTCTAGGGTTAGTGTTAGGTTTTTTTAAGGGTGTATTGGGTGGGTTTTAGTTTTACATTAGGACTTGGGCTGCAATAGAGCTAAATGCCCTTTTAAGGGCAATGCCCATCCAAATGCCCTTTTCAGGGCAATGGGGAGCTTAGGTTTTTTTAGCTAGCTTTTTATTTGGGGGGTTGGCTGTGTGGGTGGTGGGTTTTACTGTTGGGGGGGTTGTTTGTATTTTTTATTTACAGGTAAAAGAGCTGATTACTTTGGGGCAATGCCCAGCAAAAGGCCTTTGATAAATAAGGCGAATCAGGATCTGGGGGGGAGTTTATTTTGGGGGGGGCTTTTTCATTTTCATAGGGCCCTTAGATTAGGTGTAATTAGTTTAAAGCTTTGATAATTTATTTTTTATGTTTTGTAACTTAGTGTTTATTTTTTTGTGTAACTTAGTGTTTGTTATTTTTTGTAACTTTGTAATTTTTTAGTGTAGATTTAAATTATTTGAGTAGGGTTAGGTGTTTAAATATATAATATAGTTTATTTAATTTGTAGTTTTATGTAATTTTAGTCTAAAAGTTAGGGTAGATTAATTATTAATTTAATATAGTTTAATGTATTTTATTATAATAGTTAGAATAGCTTATTAGTTTAATATAGTTTAATTTAAATCTAAAGGTAAGTTTAAATTTCTTATAAGATAGGGATGAGTTAATATTTAATATAAAGTTAGCAGGTTGTTAGGGTTAGGGGTTAATAGCTTAATTTAGTTTATGGTGATGTGGAGGGCTGGCGGTTTAGGGGCTAATACATTTATTTAGGGCTCCGGGAGCGGCAGGATAGGGCTTAATAACTTTATGTAGGTGGCGGCGGTGTAGGGGGCGGCAGATTAGGGGTTAATAAGTATAATGTAGGTGGCAGCGGTGTAGGGGGCAGCAGATTAGGGGTTAATAAGTATAATGTAGGTCGCAGCGGTGTAGGGGCGGCAGATTAGGGGTTAATAAGTATAATTAGGTGGCGGCAGACTAGGGGTGTTTAGACTCGGGGGTTATGTTAGGGTGTTAGGTGTAAACTTAATTTTTATACACCCATAGAAATCAATGGGATATCGGGCAGCAGCGAACATGAGCTTTCACTGCTTTCAGACTCCCATTGATACCTATGGCATCCGCCGCCTCCAGGGCGGTGGATTGAAAACCAGGTACGCTGGGCCGGAATAGTGGCGAGCGTACCATGTAGTTATTTTCATAACTAGCAAAAGCAGTCAGATAGTGCCGAATTTGCATTCGGAACATCTGTAGTGACGTAAGCATCGATCTGTGTCGGACTGAGACCGGCGGATCGTATGTTACGTCACAAAATTCTACTTTTGCCGGTCTGTAGCCTTTGCTAAATAAGGCGAATCAGGCTCTCCACAATTACGCGGCGGAATTCCAGCGTATTTGCGGTTGACGGCTTGATAAATAGGCCCCATGGAGTGTACATTAGTTCAGTGTGTTAAGTCTTTTCCATTAAATTATTGCATATCTAAATAGCTTATTCAGCATGAAGGGGTTCATTATCCCCTGTATGATTCCCAATAGAATAACATATCTTGTACATATTTAACCTATTCGTTTTAAAATAACATTATCGCTCAAGTAATAATGTATTTTGTACCTTTTGATTTTGGTTGATTTCCAATGTGAAGCTATACGTTGTTTAGCTGCATTCAACAATATTTATTACACATTCTAGTTTATTTAGTGTATTAAAAAAACATACTTGCGGGATGGGTTTAATATTACTGGATAGTATTAGGTTAATTTCTTTTAGTATTGTACTCCAAAAGTTTTTCACTACGTGGCATGACCACCAAATATGACCCTTGTTTCCCTTGTCTGAGTTACATCTCCAACATCTGTCCGAGGCTTCTGGAAAAAGATATTTAATTTGTCTTGGTGTTAAGTCCCAGCGAAAAACTATTTTATAATTAGTTTCTAGTGCGTATGTTGATTGAGCATAATGCGCTGTGTTCCTAAAGATATTCGTCCATTCTTTTTGTGTATATGCTTTTGCAAGTTCTCTCTCCCAACCTCCTATATATTTATGGGGACTAGGTGAAGAAGCAGATAATTATAGGTTGTGGAAATAATCGCTTTTTTTGGGAAGTTAGAGCACACATTTGTTAAAAATTTGTGAGAGGTCTTGTTAATTTTAGTCTGTCCCTGTGTGAGTTTATATAATTGGTTAACTTGGTGATATTTCATCTAATGTTTTAAAAACCCGTTATTTATGTCTTCAATTTCTAGGTGTTAATTTGATCAAATTAGATATAAAAATAGGAGCCTTTTTAAACTAAGGTCTTTATCTAATGGGTAGTTCAATCCTATATATTCAGGGTTTGTTAGAAATTGTGTCAAGGGGGAATATAAGCTTGATATGCCTTTGGTGTTATTACAAATATATTTCCAATCTGAGAAGGTTTCTGAGATTGTGGATATTCCGGTGTTTTGTATAATAGACATTATTTTAGGCGTCCAGCATGCGCCCCCCAGTTGGGGAATGCCCGACATGTCATGTTCAATTTGAATCCAATGTTTTAGGTTGCTAGTGTCATATCTGCACCACTTAACAATTCTCTGTAAAGAAATCGCTTTTTTATATAAATATACGTTTGGGACTCCTAGTTCTCCCAGTTCTTTGTGGGTGTACATAGTTAATTTATTTATACGTGGGGATTTGTTTTTCCATATATAGTTGTATATAATTTTTTGTCATTTATGTAAGTATGTGTCTGTATGTGTCTGTATGAGGGAGAGGAAGTGTTTGTAATATATATACCATTTTTGGTAGTATCATCATCTTTATAGTGTTTATTCTTCCTATTAGACATGTGCGTTTCGATTCATTCCGAATCCAAATTCGGACGGATTTGTTAAATTCAGAGATTCGGATCGATTCGGATTTGCGAATTACGGTAGTACCGAATCTACCAAATAAATCCGAATTAGTTCGGATTTATTCGTTACATTCGGATGGCCATGGATTACACTAGTATTATACAGTATATTAGGTTATATCACTCTGCTATGGGTTACACCTAATATACAGTACATAATACTAGTCTAATACACAGCACATCCCACATAACACATACCGAAATTCCGAATTTCCGAATCAAACCGAACCGAATCCAGACAAATTTTTTCGAATCCGAATGAATCCGAAACGAATCTGAAACAAATTCATTCAAATTTTTCCGAATTCGATCCGAAACGAAACAAATTTTTCGGTCTTGCACAAGTCTACTTCCTATCCAAAAAGCGTTTTTCGAGAACCAAGAAGAGACCAATCTTTTGATATCAGAGAGAAGCTTTGTGTAGTTAAGAGTGCGTATGCTGTCGATTTGATAAGTTAGTTGAACTCCCAATTTCTAATCCTTGACAAAGCATACCTGCGAAACGTACGTCGGAACTGAACTGTTCTATATTGAGTTTTATCACGTCTCTACACTAGCCAGGACACCTGGGGGCTTAGCGCTACTGTCTTGCTACTAAAGAGGTTTTGGTTTCGGCGGTCACACTCCTGCTGATCCATTTACCTCTTTGCAAGTTTGGCGATTTGAAGCATTTATTATAGCATATCTGCTTTTGTACCCTTACATTGTGGTGTTATCAAGGCTTATGTGACGCTTTTATATATTTTAAAATAAATTTGTATCCAAGTTTTGCCTAGTGTACTGTTTTCCCATCAGTATAAAGTGGGAGTGCGCATATCCTTGAGCTTAGTCGAAAGCTCCAACAAATGTGAGTAGTCATTTGTTATAAAACAACTACTTCCTCAAAGTGCCATTACAGATTCACACTATGTTGCAATTTTCTGTTTCCTTTTTCATGGGATCTCACTGAGGAATGCTAACAAGCTGAAAAACTCATCCAGAGGACACAGAGATATCCTTGATTCAGAACTTTATTTGGTTTTCCTTTTATGATTTTTGTTATCACATTTATTTCACATTTTTTTTCTTTGTGATATTTGGTATATTTATTGAAACAAATTTTTCGGTCTTGCACAAGTCTACTTCCTATCCAAAAAGCGTTTTTCGAGAACCAAGAAGAGACCAATCTTTTGATATCAGAGAGAAGCTTTGTGTAGTTAAGAGTGCGTATGCTGTCGATTTGATCAGTTAGTTGAACTCCCAATTTCTAATCTAGAATTGTTCCGATAGTGTAATATTGATTTGGATCTGAGCTGTGGGGAAAGAATAGAGAGCTATCACTCTATGTATAAAGGGGAGCGGGAAGTTACATTTAGTTAGTGTGGCCTCTAAGAAGGTCCAATCTAATCTATCGAACGCTTTTTCGGTGTCTGTGGATATTAAAGTTAATGGAGTGTTATTTTTGTTTATGTATTCTAAGATGTCAAGGATTTTAATAGTATTATCCCTGGCCTCTCTCCATGGTACAAAACCCACCTGGCCAGGAGAAAATAAGGTTGGTAGAATTCTATTGAGTCTTGTATTTATTTATTATTTATTAGGTCTATATTTAAGAGAGAGATTGGTTGGAAATTGGTAGGTATGTCACTTATTTCCCAGGTTTGAGGAGGACCATGTCTGGGAGGAATCCTCCATTACCTATTTTGTGGAATGCCTTTAGTAAATGTGGTGTTAGGAGGTGGCTATATAATTTGTAATAAGAACCAGAGAATCCATCAGGACCCGGCGCTTTATCTGTTTTCAAAGTCTTGATGGCTTCAATTACCTCTTTTTTGCGTATTGGTGATTGTAGCATCTTACTCTCATCTGCTGAAATGGAAGGTACTTGTATAGTATCTAGGTATGCATTACACTTGTCTGTGTGTTCTGTTTGAGGTCTGTTAGGGAATAAGTTGTATAGGGAATGGTAATATTTCCTATAAGTTTCAGCTATCTGTTTTGTGTACTCTGCTTTGGCCTGCTTGATTTTGAGGGATCTAGCTAGAAGTCACCACGGTTTATTTGCATTAGAGTAATACTTTTGTTTTAGCTTAAAGGCCTTTGTTTGTGCTTTTATGTGTAGATAAGGTGTCATCTTATCTCTATAGAATTTCAATTGTTGTTGAAGCTTTTCGTTAAGAGGATACAGTTTATGTAAATAACCTAAATGTGATATTTCATTAGCTATATGCAGATATTCCTCTCTCTGTATTTTATTTCTGGTGGCCTTAATTTTGAATGCAAAACGATATATAATCCCTGCGCTGATAGGTATATGCTCTCTTAGCCAAATAGAAGCTTCCTCAAAGCTTCCAGGGGGTGCGTTTAGGGGAGTAATTGAGAGGAAAAGAGAGCGCTAGGTAGCAAATACCAAATGGTAGAGGGAGGTTAGAGTTATATATTGACCCAAAATGACTTATGTTCAGAGTTGTTCAGAGTTATATATTGACCCAAAATGACTTATGTCGTGTATGGACTTCATTTTGATCAGTACCCCCTGATGTAGCTTTCATGTGTTTCTCAAATGGTTGTTGGTTCAATATCATCGTGAGTGTTGGTGATGAAGAAGTCGTTTAATTCTGTTTCAATAGTTTTGTTAATTTTAGGGTCTAGTAAAAGAGAGTCATCTAGTCTCCAAATAAACTCCCTCAGGGAAGCAGAAAGCCATATAAGTTTACAGTTAACTATGGAATGATCTGACCAGGTCGTGTGTGATATTCCTGTGTCTGATGCATATGATAAGGTTATATGATCTTGTTCTGCTCTCCTTACACGTAGCTGAGGTATAATTAGACAGACAGCTAAACTCTCCTCCCTTAACAACTCATTGAGGCAGGCACAAGGTCCTTTTCATTCAACTTTTATTGTGGGGAAGTTAGATTAAAACTGGAAATAAGAGAATAACCTTCAATCAGTATATACAATACACAAAATGTACAGTCCTAGCACACTAGTCTATTTAGGGAAAATATATATGGGCGTACCAGAGATGCTACTGTTAGGCTGATGACAGAATGGCAGCTAGATAGTTCTGGTATCCTCCTGATGTGCCGATGCAAGCAAGATGGCTGGTGAAACTGTTTCTGAGACTTATTCTACTAGGATGATGGGAATCTATGGTAGCTCAAGGGGAACAATTTATCTAACAATTCTGAAACGGCAAAAATAAGCCATACAATAGATGGCGATATTTCAATGCACCTCTATAGGTGATGAACACATTAATTAACTTATAACAGCATAACATATATATATATACTTGTTGAAAGGCATAACAGATCTAATAAAAAGTTTGTCGATTCTAGAATACGTTTTATTTGGGCTGGAGAAAATGGTGTAATCTCTTTTATTGGGATTGGATACTCTCCAAGGGTCGTGTAGGCCAAATATTTTAATAAAATTCCAGATTGATTTTAGGGTGTTATTGGCAATGCGTATATTTGGGTTAAAACAGTCAAGTTTGGGGTTTAGAGGAGTATTAAAATCCCCTAGAACTATTAGTTGATCTATTTGTATATCTTGAATGTGAGTAATAAGAGATTTGAGAAAGGGTGCCTGATTAGGGCGTAAATATTTATTACAGTTACTGGTTTGTTATAAATAAGACCACTTAAAGCTAAACACCTGCCTTCTTTGTCTTTTCTCTGATAAATCAACGTGAAGGGAATCGATCTATGTAAAAGGATGCTAACACCGTTTATTTTTCTATTATTATGCACACTATGGAAATGGTGGGAAAAACTGCAATGCATGTATTTTGGGATAGAGCATGTTTTAAAATGAGTCTCTTGCAGACAAATTATTTCTCCCCCTTTCTGAAGTATATCTCGGAGTGCCAGTGATCTTTTATGGGGAACATTAAACCCTTTTACATTTTGGAAATGAACTGAATTTGAGTTTCTGTCATGTTGTGTTAATAAACCTTCCTGTAAATAAGAACCTGTTTGTAATACATTATTTACAACATTATTATATATCAACATAACTGAAAATACATGTTGAACTTTCATTATGTGAGGGTATGGGGTAATGGCTAGTAAAATTCCTACTGGAACTCAACCAGCCCAAAAAGAACTTATTCAAGTACTATTGAAATTTATGATCTTACTCAAAAAATAGCAATGTAATTAACATTATGCTGTTTTCCTATAAATAACAATGAAATGGTCTATTACATTAGACCGCACAGATAAAAGGATAATGTATTTTTTATCTTTTTTTTTCTGTTCCTTATATTGACAGTCATATCTTCATCCTATTGGGACTCTGAATCATTAAGATTTTGTGGTTTAGATCTCTTACGCTGGACTGTTTGCCACTCTTTGCGCTGAGGTAGGGGTGCCGTACGGGTGTTGATGCTTGAGTTGGGTAGTTTGCGAGCTTCTACCTCCAAAATTGGAGGAGAAATTTCCAGTTTACTGCAGCATTCTTCTATGTCTGATGGTGATGAGCATGTGGCTCTCCTGTTCTTCCAAATAACCACTAGTTGGAATGGGTGACTCCATCTGTAATTGATGTTTCTTGATTGCAGGTATCTCGTTAAAGGTGAAAGTTCTTTTCTCCTGAGCAGCGTCCTAGCTGATAGAACTGCAAATAACTGAAGAGTGAGTCCATATTTTTGAATAGGGCGTTTTTCTCTAGCTTCTTTTACTTAGTAGCTAGTGATTCTGACAATCACGTATCTAGGTGGCGCATCTTCTGGGGGTTTTGGCCTCAATGCTCTATGGGCTCTGTCCATTTCCACCAATGATGTCTCTTTTGTGTTTCTTAGTGTAGAAAATAGAGATTGTAGATATCCAGACAACTCTGAGGCCTCTACCGATTCTGGGATACCACGTATCCTAATATTGTGTCTTCTGAATCTGTTCTCTAGATCCTCTACTTTGTCTTCTAGTTGCTGTATGGGCTGATCCTGTTGTTCCACACGCATATTTATTTTAGCAACATCTGTCATATGGATCTGCAAATTCTCCTCCAGATTATCAACCCTGTTTCCAATTTCTAAAATGTCCTTCTTGAGATCTGAAATCTCATCCTTTATGCATTGTTTCACTTGCACAATAATTGAGGTGAAGTCGTGCTGTGATGGAATAGATGATATAACTGATTTGGATACAGAAATCATAGAATTTTCTCCATCTGATTCTGATTCTGAAGTTATTGCCATTTGTTGTGATCTAAGAGACAGTAATGTGGTTTCTTTGGGTGGTAGAATGTTGGTGGCTTTAAAATAGTTATCTACTGATGGTGTTGAGGAACCCCCATTATTATTTTGTTTTTCTTTCTGCGTATTTTTCATAGGTGACATTTTGGTTGTTTTTGTTAAGGCTTATGACCTACTTGTATAGTTTCTTAGATTATAGCGGTAATGAGAGTCAGTGTCACTAGGTAATTCAAGAATTATGCAATTTTTTGCTTCTGCTATGACTCCGCTGTGAGAAAATGGGTAGAATATGTTGAGCAGTTAGTGCTGATTTCAGCAATATTAAGCAATATCTTAAGTTGTCTCCTCTGCTCTTTTTTTTTTTAGATATTGGGCTTTGATCTGCTCATGAGAAACGATTGCTTTTTTTTTTTTTTACCCCTTATATGGATATTTTATCTTCCCTGCATTAGTGAAGGTATCTGATGGAGCTATGATTTATACCACTAGCTGTGTTCCTTTATTTCATTATGCCTCTGATCTCACACTTGCATCTGTCTGTCAATATCTGGTCTCATTGTGTATTTAATAAACTGTGTATGCAGTTTTAAGATGGCGACCGTGGGACATGGAATTGTGAATGTGAGGCCGCATCCACTCCACCGTATTACGGGTTTGTCTGGCAGTGCAGTCACATCACAGACTTACTGAGTCACTGAAGGTAGAGGTTGATTGGTGAATGGAGCTGTCTGGTAGGGAATTTACATGCCCCCGTTGTGTGCACTGTTTCCAGACTCGCGTCTGATAATTAGGCTGCTGCTTTCCTCCTATGTAGGTCCACTATAACGTTTTGTCCAGACTTATCCCACTGCTTCGTTTTGGGCTCTCCAGTTGTCTGTAGGGTATTACACCCCTTTTTGCACTTGCTAGTGCTATTTTTGAGTGTCAAAATAGTAACTTCTTGGGCTGGAGCATTGTAGCTCACCTAACGTTCAGCTATCTCCATCGAGTCTATAGTTTTCCATTTACTATTGTGGTTTGGCTACCGTTTCCAGAATTTTATTGACCCCTTACATGGACAATATCTTGGTTCAGTCTCCATTTTTTCTTTTAGAAGTATCTCAGACCAACAAACTTTTGTTTAAATAAAAAGAGAGAAACGCTCAACCTGGGAACGAACAATAGCATAATAGCATGTTCTATGGCTAGTAACTACCCAAGAAGCAGCCTCTTTTTGCTCAACATGTGCCTTTCACAGAGAAGAACTTTCCTGAATCATATCAGTCTGATCCTGACTTCACAGTACAGTCCAGCCCCGAAATACCAGACAATTCCTCTCTTATTATTATTTATTATTATTATTATTATCAGTTATTTGTAGAGTGCCAACAGATTCCGCAGCGCTATAAACAAAGGGGGAGTACAACAAAACAATTATAGGGATCAAATGGGTAGAGGGCCCTGCCAAGAGTTGCACTGTTGTAGTCAGTTCTTAAGAAGGTGATCTACAAACAGCTGGACTCTTAGGCTTACATGCTAAGGGGGTTCAGGGGATAGCAATGGAGGAGAGGAACTGGTATTAGGAAAGGTTAGTGTAGGTTGTATGCATCCCTGAACAGTAGAGTCTTTAGGGAGCACTTGAAGCTTTTAAAACTAGAAGAGAGTCTTGTGGAGCGAGGCAGAGAGTTCCACAAGATGGGAGCCAGTCTGGAGAAGTCCTGTAAACGGGAGTGTGATGAGGTGACAAGAGAGGAGGAGAGTAGGAGGTCATGAGCAGAGTGAAGGGGACGGGAGGGAGAGTATCTGGAGACAAGGTCTGAGATATAGGGGGGAGCAGTGCAGTTGAGGGCTTTGTATGTCAGAATGAGAATTTTGTGTTTGATCCTAGAGGCAAGAGGAAGCCAGTGAAGGGATTGGCAGAGAGGTGCAGCAGATGAAGAGCGACGTGTAAGGAAGATGAGTTTGGCAGAGGCATTCATTATGGATTGTAAAGGAGCTAGGCGGCAGGTGGGGAGACCAGAGAGGACAGAGTTGCAGTAGTCAAGGCGGGAAAGAATGAGAGAGTGGATTAAAATCTTAGATGTGTCTTGTGTAAGGAAGTGTCTAATTTTAGAGATGTTTTTAAGGTGGAAGCAGCAGGCTTTAGCCAAGGACTGAATGTGAGGAGTGAAAGAAAGATCTGAGTCAAATGTGACCCCGAGACATCGGGTGTGCGGGGTGGGGGTAATGATGGAGTTGTCGACAGTTGAAGAGAGATTGGGGGTGGAGATTTTTGAGGAAGGGGGGAAAATAAGGAGCTCAGTTTTGGAGAGATTTAGCTTGAGGTAGTGAGAGGACATCCAGTTAGAGATGTGAGAAAGACAGTTAGTGACATGGGTTAGCATGGAAGGAGATAGGTCAGGTGTAGAGAAGTAGATTTGGGTGTCGTCGGCATACAAATGATATTGTAAACCGTGGGACTTTATTAGGGAACCTAGTGATGACGTGTAGATTGAGAAGAGAAGGGGACTGAGGACAGAGCCTTGCGGTACTCCGACAGAAAGTGATGATGGGGCAGAGGAGGCCCCAGAGAAGGCTACACTAAGGTACGGTTTGACAGGTAGGAAGAGAGCCACGAGAGGGCTGTGTCACAGATGCCAAAGGATTGGAGGGTTTGGAGCAAAAGAGGGTGGTCAACAGTGTCAAAGGTTGCGGACAGATCAAGGAGGATAAGCAGAGAGAAGTGGCCTTTTGATTTTGCTGTAAGTAGGTAGTTGGTAACCTTAACAATTGCTGTCTCTGTGGAGTGATGGGGACGAAATCCAGATTGCAGTGGGTCAAGGAGGGAGTTTATTGTAAGGAAATGGGATAGGCATGCATAAACTAGTTTTTCAAGAAGCTTTGATGCAAGAGGGAGGAGGGAAATGGGGCGGTAGTTGGATGGGGAAGTAGGATCAAGGGAAGGTTTTTTGAGGATAGGTGTGACAAGTGCATGTTTCAGCACTGTTGAGGGAGAGGTTGAAAGTGTGTGTGAGTATAGGGGTGAGGGTAGCAGAGAGGGAGGGGTGTAGCTGTAAGGGGATAGGGTCAAGGGGACAGGTAGTGAGGTGAGAGCGCAGTATAAGTGCCGAAACTTCTTCCTCAGTGACAGGGGAGAATGAGCTAAGTTTAAGTTTTTGCTGTTTCTCTCTGAACAAGAGAAACAGCAAAACCTCAGATGTACGTTTCGACCTATTGTGGACCTCGTCAGTGAGGTGCAGCCATATCTCTCTAGGCACACTGAGCAACGGGTCCACGTCTGGATTCCTGCATCACACTTAGGGAGACTTCCCTAAGTGTCATAATTTGCATAAATAAAAAGAGAGAAGCGCTCAAATAAACTTTTGTTGTTTCTTCAAAATCATGTCTGTTGGATCAACATTACTTAAAGCTCTCTGGCCTAGATTTAGAGTTTGGCGTTAGCCGTGAAAACCAGCGTTAGAGGCTCCTAACGCTGGTTTTAGGCTACCTCCGGTATTTGGAGTCACTCAAAAAAGGGTCTAACGCTCACTTTTCAGCCGCGACTTTTCCATACCGCAGATCCCCTTACGTAAATTGCGTATCCTATCTTTTCAATGGGATTTTTCTAACTCCGGTATTTAGAGTAGTGTCTGAAGTGAGCGTTAGAAATCTAACGACAAAACTCCAGCCGCAGAAAAAAGTCAGTAGTTAAGAGCTTTCTGGGCTAACGCCGGTTCATAAAGCTCTTAACTACTGTGCTCTAAAGTACACTAACACCCATAAACTACCTATGTACCCCTAAACCGAGGCCCCCCCACATCGCCGCAACTCGATTAAATTTTTTTAACCCCTAATCTGCCGACCGCCACCTACGTTATCCTTATGTACCCCTAATCTGCTGCCCCTAACACCGCCGACCCCTATATTATATTTATTAACCCCTAATCTGCCCCCCACAACGTCGCCGCCAGCTACCTACACTTATTAACCCCTAATCTCCCGTCCACACGCCGCCGCCAGCTACATTATCCCTATGTACCCCTAATCTGCTGCCCTAACATCGCCGACCCCTATATTATATTTATTAACCCCTAATATGTCCTCCCTAACATCGCCGACACCTAACTTCAATTATTAACCCCTAATCTGCCGACCGAATCTCGCCGCTATTCTAATAAATGTATTAACCCAAAAAGCTAAGTCTAACCCTAACACTAACACCCCCTAAATTAAATATAATTTTAATCTAACGAAATTAATTAACTCTTATTAAATAAATTATTCCTATTTAAAGCTAAATACTTACCTGTAAAATAAATCCTAATATAGCTACAACATAAATTATAATTATATTATAGCTATTTTAGGATTAATATTTATTTTACAGGTAACTTTGTATTTATTTTAACCAGGTACAATAGCTATTAAATAGTTAAGAACTATTTAATAGCTAAAATAGTTAAAATAATTACAAATTTACCTGTAAAATAAATCCTAACCTAAGTTACAATTAAACCTAACACTACACTATCAATAAATTAATTAAATAAAATACCTACAATTACCTACAATTAAACCTAACACTACACTATCAATACATTAATTAAATACAATACCTACAAATAACTACAATGAAATAAACTAACTAAAGTACAAAAAATAAAAAAGAACTAAGTTACAAAAAATAAAAAAATATTTACAAACATAAGAAAAATATTACAACAATTTTAAACTAATTACACCTACTCTAAGCCCCCTAATAAAATAACAAAGCCCCCCAAAATAAAAAAATGCCCTACCCTATTCTAAATTACTAAAGTTCAAAGCTCTTTTACCTTACCAGCCCTGAACAGGGCCCTTTGCGGGGCATGCCCCAAGAAGTTCAGCTCTTTTGCCTGTAAAAAAAAAAATACAATACCCCCCCCCCCAACATTACAACCCACCACCCACATACCCCTAATCTAACCCAAACCCCCCTTAAATAAACCTAACACTAAGCCCCTGAAGATCATCCTACCTTGTCTTCACCTCACCGGATATCACCGATCCGTCCTGGCTCCAAAATCTTCATCCAACCCAAGCGGGGGCTGGTGATCCATCATCCGGTGGCTGAAGAGGTCCAGAAGAGGCTCCAAAGTCTTCATCCTATCCGGGAAGAAGAGTAGATCCGGACCGGCAACCATCATCTTCCAAGCGGCATCTTCTATCTTCATCCGATGAGGACCGGCTCCATCCTGAAGACCTCCACCGCGGACCCATCTTCATCCGGCGACGTCCAACTGAAGAATGACGGTTCCTTTAAGGGACATCATCCAAGATGGCGTCCCTCAAATTTCGATTGGCTGATAGGATTCTATCAGCCAATCGGAATTAAGGTAGGAATATTCTGATTGGCTGATGGAATCAGCCAATCAGAATCAAGTTCAATCCGATTGGCTGATCCAATCAGCCAATCAGATTGAGCTCGCATTCTATTGGCTGTTACGATCAGCCAATAGAATGCGAGCTCAATCTGATTGGCTGATTGGATCAGCCAATCGGATTGATCTTAATTCTGATTGGCTGATTCCATCAGCCAATCAGAATATTCCTACCTTAATTCCGATTGGCTGATAGAATCCTATCAGCCAATCGGAATTCGAGGGACGCCATCTTGGATGACGTCCCTTAAAGGAACCGTCATTCTTCAGTTGGACGTCGCCGGACGAAGATGGGTCCGTGGTGGAGGTCTTCAGGATGGAGCCGGTCCTCATCGAATGAAGATAGAAGATGCCGCTTGGAAGATGATGGTTGCCGGTCCGGATCTACTCTTCTTCCCGGATAGGATGAAGACTTTGGAGCCTCTTCTGGACCTCTTCAGCCACCGGATGATGGATCGCCAGCCCCCGCTTGGGTTGGATGAAGATTTTGGAGCCAGGACGGATCGGTGAACCTGGTATGGTGAAGACAAGGTAGGATGATCTTCAGGGGCTTAGTGTTAGGTTTATTTAAGGGGGGTTGGGTTAGATTAGGGGTATGTGGGTGGTGGGTTGTAATGTTGGGGGGGGGGTATTGTATTTTTTTTTTTTACAGGCAAAAGAGCTGAACTTCTTGGGGCATGCCCCGCAAAGGGCCCTGTTCAGGGCTGGTAAGGTAAAAGAGCTTTGAACTTTAGTAATTTAGAATAGGGTAGGGCATTTTTTTATTTTGGGGGTCTTTGTTATTTTATTAGGGGGCTTAGAGTAGGTGTAATTAGTTTAAAATTGTTGTAATATTTTTCTTATGTTTGTAAATATTTTTTTATTTTTTGTACTTTAGTTTATTTCATTGTAGTTATTTGTAGGTATTGTATTTAATTAATGTATTGATAGTGTAGTGTTAGGTTTAATTGTAGGTAATTGTAGGTATTTTATTTAATTAATTTAATGTTAGTATAGTGTTAGGTTTAATTGTAACTTAGGTTAGGATTTATTTTACAGGTAAATTTGTAATTATTTTAACTATTTTAGCTATTAAATAGTTCTTAACTATTTAATAGCTATTGTACCTGGTTAAAATAAATACAAAGTTACCTGTAAAATAAATATTAATCCTAAAATAGCTATAATATAATTATAATTTATATTGTAGCTATATTAGGATTTATTTTACAGGTAAGTATTTATCTTTAAATAGGAATAATTTATTTAATAAGAGTTAATTAATTTCGTTAGATTTAAATTATATTTAAGTTAGGGGGGTGTTAGGGTTAGACTTAGCTTTAGGGGTTAATACATTTATTAGAATAGCGGTGAGCTCAAGTCGGCAGATTAGGGGTTAATAATTGAAGTTAGGTGTCGGCGATGTTAGGGAGGGCAGATTAGGGGTTAATACTATTTATTATAGGGTTAGTGAGGCGGATTAGGGGTTAATAACTTTATTATGATAGCGGTGCAGTCCGCTCGGCAGATTAGGGGTTAATAAGTGTAGGCAGGTGGAGGCGACGTTGTGGGGGGCAGATTAGGGGTTAATAAATATAATATAGGGGTCGGCGGTGTTAGGGGCAGCAGATTAGGGGTACATAAGGATAATGTAAGTAGCGGCGGTTTACGGAGCGGCAGATTAGGGGTTAAAAATAATATGCAGGGGTCAGCGATAGCGGGGGCAGCAGATTAGGGGTTAATAAATGTAAGGCTAGGGGTGTTTAGACTCGGGGTACATGTTAGAGTGTTAGGTGCAAGACGTAGGAAGTGTTTCCCCATAGCAAACAATGGGGCTGCGTTAGGAGCTGAACGCGGCTTTTTTGCAGGTGTTAGGTTTTTTTTCAGCTCAAACAGCCCCATTGTTTTCTATGGGGGAATCGTGCACAAGCACGTTTTTGAGGCTGGCCGCTTGCGTAAGCAACTCTGGTATCGAGAGTTGAAGCTGCGTTAAATATGCTCTACGCTCCTTTTTTGGAGCCTAACGCAGCCTTTATGTGGACTCTCAATACCAGAGTTATTTTTATGGTGCGGCCAGAAAAAAGCCGGCGTTAGCTTTTCGGGTCGTTACCGACAAAACTCTAAATCTAGCCGTCTATTTCCTCAATCTAGATTCTCCTCTCTGGGAGCCATTATAGACTCAATGTCAATTAGTTATTTTTGTTGTCAGTTCAAAAGGGAAAACATTAATTCATCTTGTGTGAAATTTCAGGCTCTATCCAATCCTTATGAAGCTTTATGCATGATCTGATAGGTCTGATGATTAGTGCATCAGACACAATTCCTTTTGCTCAGTCTATCATGAGTTCTCTTCATTTTTGCATGCTACATCAGTGGTGCAAGGATTTTCTCAATATATGCTTCTGGCTTCATCTACAAGGAATTCTCTGCCTTAGTGTATGGTGATCCAGTACATTTCTAACAGAGTATGGGGGTCCAGGAGTGCACAGGGAGTTTGGTCTCTTCAGGAGACTGAGGGTACAAATAAACATCCAAGGACTACATGCTATCTTCAGGGCTTTCAGAACTGTCCTCTTCTGAAATCAGAGTCTTTTCTTCTCTTCCAGTCAGACAATATCTCAGCGGTAGCACACATTAACCACCTTGGGAGGACTCGCAGTTCTCTAGCAAAGAAAAAAATCTCCCTTATCTTATCTTGGGCAGAAAAGAATCTTTACTTGATAACTGATGTTCTTATCCCAGTGGTTTCTTGTTTGATCAACAATCTTTTTGCAAGATATTTTGCAAGGTCCAGAGACATTCAAGCAGAGTCAGTTGATGCACTAGCAGCTCCATAGTCTTTTTAGATGGCTTACATTTTTTCTGCAAACAGTTCTTTTGCCCAGAGTGATAACTTGGATCATTCAAGAGGAATCATCTGTAATCTTGATTGCTCCAAATTGGTCTTGCTGAACTTTGTATGCAAATTGGATTCTGTTGTCCAGTTGCCCCCATGGCCTCCTCCTTCTGTCTCAAAGTCCTTTCTTTCTTCAAGATTCCGAGAGGGCTTGGAGATCGTACACCTTCTTCTGAAGCAGAAAAGTTTTTTTTCAGATGAGGTTGTAAAAACCACAATCCAAGTTAGAAAACCTGTTCTTAGAAAGTTTTTTTTTCCTTTTTGGTGTTGGAAGACGAGCTTCTGTTGACATTGTTTTGGAAATCCTAGGATTATTACATTTTTACATGAGAGTTTGCATATAAGTTTTTATCTGCAAGCTCTTTTAAGGGTTCAATTTCAGCCCTGACTGTGTTATTTCACAAACAAATTTAAAAAATACCTGACATTCAGAATTTTTGATCAGGCTTTAGTTAGGACTAGTCCTATTAAGCCAATTTCTCAACCATGTAGTCTAATTTTGATTCTTCCAGGTTCATCCCTTTGAACCATTGCAATAATTTATACTTGTAATTTAATTCTCTTTGTCCCAATTCTCCAAATTAGAAGGAAGGACTTCTTCATAATTTGGACGTAGTAAGGAATATTTTAGTCAATCATCTATAGTCTGTTTATTCTTTTTGTCGGTCGACGTAAAGGCAAAAAGGCCTCAACTGTTTCTTTAGTTGCTTGGCTAAAGCTCTTGATTCTCAAGACTTACTTGGAGGTGGGTAATTCTCCTCTAAAAGGCATTGCAGTTATCTGTACCAGATTTGTTTCTTCGATTTGGGTTTTTAAAAATTTAGCTTCTGTAGAGCGAATTTGCAAGGTAGCAACATGGTCATCCTTACATTCTTTAAATAAATTCTACTATTTTGATGTTTTCACTTCTTCTGAAGCAGCCTTTGGTAGGAAAGTTCTCCAGACAGCAGTGTCTGAAAAATAGATGTCTACCTTTTTTTTTAATCAAACATTTTTATCCCACCCAAAATTACTTGGACTCTCACCACCTTATGAAAGAAAACAAAATGTATGCTTACCTAATAAATTAATTTCTTTCATGGTGGTGAGAGTCCACGAGCCCCACGAGCCCCACCCAATTTGGGTGACAGTTCTTTTTTTATCACCTATATTTTCCCTGCTTTGTCCTTTCTAACCTCTCTTAGTTCTATTTTCTCATTGCTTGGCTTAACGTACGACTGGCATACCAGTGAGGTGGTAAGGATGAAGTACTCTTTAGAGTTTTTGGAAACTTTGCTTCCTTCTAGTGGCCAGGAGTTGAATCCCATGCGTGATGGATTGTGGACTCTCACCACCAGGAAAGAAAATATTTTGTCAGGTAAGCAGAAATTTTGTTTTCTAAAAGAAGACATCTTTTTAACATTGTATTTTTTTCAGTCACTACAAAGTTAAAGAAAGTTCACACTGTACTGAAAAGGTTTTCTTCTAATATTGCCGTCACACTGTAACAAAAGTGGTGTTATTAAAATTAAACACGTTTGGTACGGTGCAACCTAAATAGTATATGTAAATCCATTGAGGATAGATTCCAAATCCTGCGCAGTTCAGCTCTTGAGTGAAAACCTTCTCTAGTTAAAGGGACACTGAACCCAAATTTTTTCTTTTGTGATTCAGATAGAGCATGCACTTTTAAGCAACTTTCTAATTTACTCCAATTAGCAAATGTTCTTCATTCTTTTGGTATCTTCATTTGAAAATCAAGAATGTAAGTTTAAATGCCGGCCCATTTTGGTGAACAACCTGGGTTTTTCTTGCTGATTGGTGGATACATTCATCCACTAATAAACAAGTGCTGTCCAAGGTTCTGGACTTTCTTTTTTAAATAAAGATAGCAAGAGAACAAAGAAAAATTGATAATAGGAGTAAATTAGAAAGTTGCTTAAAATTGCTGCTGTATCTGAATCATGAAAGAAAAAAATTGGGTTCAGTGTCCCTTTAAGTTTTGTGTTTTAGTCCTCACAGCACTTCCTTTGTTTTACCGGTTTACATCCTGAATACCTGATTCAGTGCAAATTTTATAGACTGTGTCAAAACCTTTCCCAATTGTAATATCTACTTTGGGGTGCTATATCATTGTAAGGCCCAGGGCACTATGAAAGGCAACTAGTAGACAGATAATTGCAATTTATATAGCAATACCTAAAGGTGAATGAGCTCCTTCAACTGAAAATGGCTAATACCCTCTTTCATTTAAGAGGTATTTATTATGTCTATAGAATTGCACTGTACAGTAAATGCATTAGATAGGTGATTGCCATAATGAAATGCGTATGCGCATCTATAGGTTTTGGTGTGGACACCATCAGAGATGTTGGGGCTCCATTCAAACCCAGGTCTTCTGGTTTCTATTGCTGTTTATTGCAAAATTGGTGTTATACTATGCCCATGCAAGGTATATGAGGGGAGGTTTTCATGGTACAAATGTGTTGTTTTTTTAGAAAAATTTGAATGGGTTTGAATTTGAAAACCCCACAAACACGTGATGCACTTTGCTACATAATTCTGTTTTTCTGTTTAATAGAGAACATTTTGGAAAAGTCTAGCCAAGTTAGGTTTATTTTCTTTAAAAAAACAACTTGTGAGAATATATGATTACAATTTATAACAGGGTCAATACAGGCTAACGTCAAGGGAAGCTTTTAGACTAAATCACTTACAATTCATACAAGGTCACCAGCTGAGGAAGATGAAAGTAGATCATCTACAAGAAAAAAAAAGGATTTAGTAAAGGGCAGCCAGGATATGAAATTTCCTAACAGGGCTTATGACAAGGAATAACTTTAACCTAAGGAGTGTGTTTGTAAAAAAAAAAAAAAACATGATACAAGATAATTAGCAAAGAAAAAAGGATAGAAAAATAAAGTGTGTGTGTGGGGGGAAATCAGAAAGTTTTATTTATCTTTTTTGTCTCTTTAAATAATATAAGAATTGATACTAAAAAAGAAAATAAACCTAAAATAGACCTATTATAAACTGAAAAAGCAGGTATTTTCCAAAGGTGTTAGGTTAGGCATGTGCAAGTTCAACTTGTTAAAGAGACAATTAAGAATGTGTGTGTATATAAAAGTGTGTGTGTAAGTCTGTGTGTGTATATAAATGTGTGTGTATATAATTGTGTGTGTATATAAATGTGTGTGTGTAAGTCTGTGTGTGTATATAAATGTGTGTGTGTATATAAATGTGTGTGTGTGTAAATAAATGCATGTGTGTAAGTCTGTGTGTGTATATAAATGTGTGTGTGTAAGTCTGTGTGTGTATATAAATGTGTGTGTGTATATAAATGTGTGTGTGTATATAAATGTGTGTGTGTAAGTCTGTGTGTGTATATAAATGTGTGTGTATATAAATGTGTGTGTGTAAGTCTGTGTGTGTATATAAATGTGTGTGTATATAAATGTGTGTGTATATAAATGTGTGTGTGTAAGTCTGTGTGTGTATATAAATGTGTGTGTATATAAATGTGTGTGTGTAAGTCTGTGTGTGTATATAAATGTGTGTGTGTATATAAATGTGTGTGTGTGTGTATATAAATGTGTGTGTGTGTAAGTCTGTGTGTGTATATAAATGTGTGTGTATATAAATGTGTGTGTGTATATAAATGTGTGTGTGTAAGTCTCTGTGTGTATATAAATATGTGTATGCAAGTCTGTGTGTGTATATAAATGTGTGTGTGTAAGTCTGTGTGTGTATATAAATGTGTGTGTGTAAGTCTGTGTGTGTATAAACAGTGTCCCACTAAAGTAAGTACACCCCTCACATTTTTGTAAATATTTTATTATATATTTTCATTTGACAACACTGAAGAAATTACACTTTGCTTCACTGTAACGTAGTGAGTGTACAGCCTGTATAACAGTGTAAATTTGCTGTCCCCTCAAAATAACTCAACACACAGCCATTAATGTCTAAACCGTTGGTCAACACACAGCCATTAATGTCTAAACCGTTGGTAACAAAAGTGAGTACACCGCTAAGTGGAAATGTCCAAATTGGGCCCAAAGTGTCAATATTTTGTGTGGCCACTATTATTTTCCAGCACTGCCTTAACCCTCTTGGGCATGAAGTTCACCAGAGCTTCACAGGTTGCCACTGGAGTCTAATAAATTTACATTACACAGTACAGTTACACTCATAATAACACTATCTAATAAATATACATTACACAGTACAGTTACTCACATAATAACACTCTCTAATAAATATACATTACACAGTACAGTTACACACATAATAACACTATCTAATAAATAAACATTACACAGTACACTTACACACATAATAACACTATCTAATAAATATACATTACACAGTACAGTTACACACATAATAACACTCTCTAATAAATATACATTACACAGTACAGTTACACACCTAATAACACTATCTAATAAATATACATTACACAGTACACTTACACACATAATAACACTATCTAATAAATATACATTACACAGTACAGTTACACACATAATAACACTATCTAATAAATATACATTACACAGTACAGTTACAAACATAATAGCACCATCTAATAAATATACATTACACAGTACAGTTACACACATAATAACACCATCTAATAAATATACATTACACAGTACAGTTACACTTATAATAACACTATCTAATAAATATAAATTACACAGTACAGTTACACACATAATAACACAATCTAATAAATATGCATTACACAGTACAGTTGCACTCATAATAACACTATCTAATAAATATACATTACACAGTACAGTTACACACATAATAACATCATCTAATAAATATACATTACACAGTACAGTTACACTCATAATAACACTATCTGGTAAATGTACATTACACAGTACAGTTGCACTCATAATAACACCATCTAATAAATATACATACACAGTACAGTTACACTCATAATAACACTGTCTAATAAATATACATTACACAGTACAGTTACACTTATAATAACACTATCTAATAAATATACATTACACAGTACAGTTACACACATAATAACACAATCTAATAAATATGCATTACACAGTACAGTTGCACACATAACACTATCTAATAAATATACATTACACAGTACAGTTACACACATAATAACATCATCTAATAAATATACATTACACAGTACAGTTACACTCATAATAACACTATCTGGTAAATGTACATTACACAGTACAGTTGCACTCATAATAACACCATCTAATAAATATACATACACAGTACAGTTACACTCATAATAACACTGTCTAATAAATATACATTACACAGTACAGTTACACTCATAATAACACTGTCTAATAGCAATATATTACATAATACAGTTACACTCATGATAACACCATCTAATAAATATACATTACACAGTACAGTTACACACATAATGACACTATCTAATAAATATACATTTCACAGTACAGTTACACTCATAATAACACAATCTAATAAAAATACATTACACAGTACAGTTACACACATAATAACACTATCTAATAAATATACATTACATAGCACAGTTACACTCATGATAACACCATCTAATAAATATACATTACACAGTACAGTTACACACATAATGACACTATCTAATAAATATACATTACACAGTACAGTTACACTCATAATAACACAATCTAATAAAAATACATTACACAGTACAGTTACACACATAATAACACTAATAAATATACATTACACAGTACAGTTACACACATAATAACGCTATCTAATAAATATACATTACACAGTACAGTTACACTCATAAAAACACTGCCTAATAACAATATATTACACAGTACAGTTACACAGATAATTACACTGTCTAATAAATATATATTACACAGTACAGTTACACTCATATTAACATTGTCTAATAAAAATACATTACACAGTACAGTTACACTCACAATAACACCATATAATAAATATACATTATACAGTACAGTTATACACATAATAACACTGTCTAATAAACATACATTACAATGTACAGTTACACTCATAATAACACCGCCTAATAACAATACATTACACAGTACAGTTACACACATAATAACACTATCAAATACATTTACATTACACAATATAGTTACACTTATAATAACACCATCTAATAAATATACATTACACAGTACAGTTACACTCATAACAACACCATCTAATAACAATACATTACACAGTACAGTTACACTCATAATAACACTATCTAATAACAATACATTACACAGTACAGTTACACTCATAATAACACTATCTAATACATATATATTTCACAATACAGTTACACTCATAATAACACCATCTAATAACAATACATTACACAGTACAGTTACACTGATAATAACACTATCTAATAAATATACATTACAAAGTACAGTTACACTCATAATAACACCATCTACTAAATATACATTACACAGTACAGTTACACTCATAATAACACCATCTAATAACAATACATTACACAGTACAGTTACACTCATAATAACACCATCTAATAACAATACGTTACACAGTACAGTTACACTCATAATAACACCACGTAATAACAATACATTACACAGTACAGTTAAACTCATAAAAACACTATCTAATAACAATACATTACACAGTATAGTTACACTCCTAACAACACCAGCTAATAAATATACATTACACAGTACAGTTATACTTATAATAACACCATCTAATAAATATACATTGCACTGTACAATTACACACATAATAACACCGTCTAATAAATACATTACACAGTACAGTTACACTCATAATAACACTATCTAATAAATATACATTACACAGTACCGTTACAATCATAATAACACCATCTAATAACAATACATTACACAGTACAGTTACACACATAATAACACTGTCTAATAAATATACATTACACAGTACAGTTACACTCATAACGCTATCTAATAAATATACATTACACAGTACAGTTACACTCATAATAACACCATCTAATAAAAATACATTACATAGTACAGTTATACTCATAATAACACCATCTCATAAAAATATACATTACACAGTACAGTTACACACCTAATAACACTGTCTAATAAATATACATTACACAGTACAGTTACACAGATAATAACACTGTTTAATAAATATACATTACACAGTACAGTTACACACATAATAACACTATCTAATAATTATACAATACACAGTACAGTTACACACATAATACCACTGTCTAATAAATATACATTACACAGTACAGTTACAAATATAATAACACTATCTAATAAATATACATTACAGAATACAGTTACACACATAATAACACCGTCTACTAAATATACATTACACAGTACAGTTACACTCATAATAACACTATCTAATAAATATACATTATACAGTACAGTTACACACATAATAACACTATCTAATAAATATACATTACACAGTACAGTTACACACATAATAACACCGTCTAATAAATATACATTACACAGTACAGTTACACTCATAATAACACTATCTAATAAATATACATTATACAGTACAGTTACACTCATAATAACACTATCTAATAAATATACATTACACAGTACAGTTACACTCATAATAACACCATCTAACAAATATACATTACACAGTACAGTTACACTCATAATAACACTGTCTAATAAATATACATTACACAGTACAGTTACACTCATAATAACACCATCTAATAAATATACATTACATAGTACAGTTACACACATAATAACACTGTCTAATAAATATACATTACACAGTATAGTTACACTCATATTAACACTGTCTAATAAATATACATTACACAGTACAGTTACACACATAACACTGTCTAATAAATATACATTACATAGTACAGTTACACACATAATAAAACTGGCTAATAATTATACATTACACAGTACAGTTACACACATAATAACACTATCTAATAAATATACATTACACAGTACAGTTACACACATAATAACACTATCTAATAAATATACATTACATAGTACAGTTACACACATAATAACACTATCTAATAATTATACATTACACAGTACAGTTACACACATAATAACACTATCTAATAAATATACATTACACAGTACAGTTACACACATAATAACACACTATCTAATAAATATACATTACATAGTACAGTTACACACATAATAACACTATCTAATAAATATACATTACACAGTACAGTTACACACATAATAACACTATCTAATAAATATACATTACATAGTACAGTTACACACATAATAACACTATCTAATAAATATACATTACATAGTACAGTTACACACATAATAACACTATCTAATAAATATACATTACACAGTACAGTTACACACATAATAACACTATCTATTAAATATACATTACATAGTACAGTTACACACATAATAACACTATCTAATAAATATACATTACACAGTACAGTTACACACATAATAACACTATCTAATAAATATACATTACATAGTACAGTTACACACATAATAACACTATCTAATAAATATACATTACACAGTACAGTTACGCACATAACACCATCTAATAAATATACATTACACAGTACAGTTACACACATAATAACACTGTCTAATAATTATACATTACACAGTACAGTTACACACATAATAACACTCGGCTAGATTACGAGTTTTGCGGTATGAGTGAAAAAGCAGCGTTATGGCTCTTTTTCACTACCGCTGGTATTACGAGTTTTGCAGGTATATCTGTACCGCACACTTTTTTGGGCGTAACACAATGTAACTACCAAATAGAAAGCAACTGTGTATAAAATATATATACCACGAAGCGCTGTTATATCTATATATAAAATATAAATGCAAAGTATAATACAATGAGACTGGTTATGATAAACAAGGAAAAATATAAGAACTTAATACCCCAATATGTGTGAAGTCCAATAACATACAGTCAATTCATATAGACACAAGAGTACAATACTCACTTAAATACAGCAAGTATATAAATAGTTCTATTATATAATAGATGTGCTATGTAGTCCAGCAGCTCCTCTTCGATTAGGGCAACTCCAGGAATCCCAGTAAAAAAAGCTGAAAAAACAAACGGCGAGAAGCGCGGACTCAAGTGTAGATTATAAGCTTTAAAATGGCACACTCACAAGATTTAAACCAATCCTATGCAAATCTAATCCAAAGTATCATATTATGATATATATATAAAAATATAACAGAAACATTCAATATAATTTAATAATAAAAATTTCATGTGCTAGTTCTACTTACAAATATATAGATTTTCCTAGTGAAACACTTCAAACTAGACCTACATGAAAAAATAAAATAAAATACATTAATTACATTTTTATAGAAAGGCTTGTATATCTATTTATCGGCTAGATTACGAGTCTTGCGTTAGCCTTAAAAAACGCTTCTTTTTAATGCCTGCTGGTATTACAAGTCAGGCAGGTACAGGTGTACCGCTCACTTTTTTCCGCGATTTTAGCTTACCGCAAATCCCCTTACGTCAATTGCGTATCCTATCTTTTTAATGGGATTTTCCTTACGCCGGTATTACGATCGCCTGAAAAAGTGAGCGGTAGACCCTCTCCTGGCAAGACTCCTACCGCATTTAAAAGTCAGTAGTTAAGAGTTTTATGGGCTAACGCCGTAACATAAAACTCTTAACTAAAGTGCTGAAAAGTACACTAACACCCATAAACTACCTATTAACCCCTAAACCGAGCCCCCCCCCCCCCCCACATCGCACTTAACTAAAATGTTTAACCCCTAATCTGCCGACCGGACATCGCCGCCACTTTAATAAATTTATTAACCCCTAAACTGCCGCACTCCCGCCTCGCAAACACTAGTTACATTTTATTAACCCCTAACATCGCTGACACCTACCTACATTTATTAACCCCTAAACTGCCGCCCCCAACGTCGACGCTACTATATTAAATTTATTAACCCCTAAATCTAAATCTAACCATAACTCTAACCCCCCTAACTTAAATATAATTTAAATAAAACTAAATTAAATTACTACAATTAAATAAATGAATCCTATTTAAAACTAAATACTTACCTATAAAATAAACCATAAGATAGATACAGTATAATTAATAATTACATTGTAGCCATCTTAGTGTTACGGTACCAGCAGGATACCAAGGGTTAATACCAGATGAACGCTGTCCTGAATATGGGATCATCAGAGAGAAAATTATTAAAGCGCCAAAAGGACAAAGGCTGGGTCTAAGTAAAAATATATCATTTATTACAATAAATATAGG
Source organism: Bombina bombina (assembly GCF_027579735.1). Lineage (NCBI taxonomy): Eukaryota > Metazoa > Chordata > Amphibia > Anura > Bombinatoridae > Bombina > Bombina bombina. Next base: position 143,423,318 of record NC_069510.1, read on the forward strand.
AAACAATTAAAATATACCTAGAGTACATAAAAAATAATATCCTGGATCCAAGATTTAACAATAAGTAAAACAATAAGTAAAAACAGATGTATACAAAACTTGATTTGATCAGTACTTCGGATGGTCTGGAAATATGATATATTGTGATCAAATGGTACAAGCTATGTATCTTAATGAGTGGCTGTCTAAATTAGTCGACAGTGCTTAAGGAAGGTAGAATGAATGTTGTTTGATTGAGTGTGGGTGCTCTTTTGACAAATCGGTGTGAAAAAATAAAGTTGAAGAGATAGTGCAAACAAAGGTTAACAAAGAACAGTGTAAACCAACAATGTAAACACAACCAGCAATCGTTAAAATTGTGTAGTGTTAATATACAATTAAGGTGATTCAAGTGTTAGAACATGATGGCAAACTCCAAGAAGCCATATAGAAATATAAAAATATATAAAAATATAAAAATATAAAATCCTGAAAAAAAGTGAACAGTCAAACAACAATGGAGAATGTCAGAATGGAGAAATTGAAAAATTGAAAAAATGTACTTGTATGTCCCAAACAAATGTAGTGGTATTCCTCCCAGTGTTATTTCTCCCAAGTGTGAGGTGTAGATAGGACTCCTAAGTGATGACCCAATCGGTCAGTTCAGTGTTCTGCCATATTGATCCTTTCTGTCAAAGAAACAAGAACAATAATAGTGCAGACGTTTTACAAAATAGCTCCCTATCAGAGTATCACTTACCAGTCGACGCGTTTCGGTCATGCATTGACCTTTATCAAGACTGGTTTTAGCTAATTTTTTGCGTCTTTTTATACCCTTGTTAATTTTCGTATTACCGGAAGTGCAGTTTCCCACTTCCGGTTTCGGGTGACGATAATTAGTTAGTATCATATATGAAAAGACTTATCTATTGGCATTATTTTATTCAAAGTTTGGAATAGAAGCTTGTGTCTTAAATCTATACAGTTTGGTGTGGTTTGTTTAATGTTTCCTTATGAGTTCCGATTTTCTAGTGATCTGATTGGTCGGATTTAGGGCGTGTATTCTATGCCTCTTACCATTGGTGGTGTATTTCGGTCTTGTGAATAGACTCCAACTATCTATTACATGTGGGGGTGTGTATTAGTTCCCTTTTCTAATTGGTCCAATATTTCTTGGTGGCGGTTTCCATGCTTTTTTCAATGTATGTTAATTGTGAATTGGATATGTTCTTTTATGCGGTCCGGTCAAAATGGTTATGAATGGTGTAGAAATTGTGTGTAACATCCACAAAGACAAAAAATGAAAAATAAAAATAGGGATTAAAAACAATAAAAATTATATAAATATTGTAACAAGTACATACATACTTTTTATACATTCTTTTTACATTGTACATTCTTAGCATTTTATATTGCTTCAGTTTTATGCTGTATTAGACATATTTTAAGGAAAAATGACATATTGATGGTATATAGAGATTTCAATAGACCCGTACTTTGTTGTTTTCTTATCTGTTTAAAAAGGGGGGTTAGATGTCATACTTTTTCTTGTTGGTTATTCTTCGGTTATATATTATTAATTATTGTTTTTTTAATTATTGTTTTTTTGAATTCTTTCTGATTATCCAGCTTAGATTTTAGCTTAAATTATAGCTTAAATTTTATTGGAGGACTGGGTTAATGATTCTTCTCTAGTAGATTGGATGTTCTGTCTATTGTTTATATTGGGTATAGTGGATTTTGTTAAAAATCCGTATATACCCCTTTATTGAGTATTAGAGGGCCGATCGTAAGGGCCACTCCGTTATGGGATTAAAACAACATGTCTGGTTGTTTCTATGTGGTTTCTTTTTCTGAAGTAATCAAGTGGGGAAGGTCTCAAATATAGACCACAATCATTAAAGCTAATATATTCATTAGGGTTTCTAAATTCCTGGAGGTTTTTATAGACAAAATCTTTTCCCTTCTCTAAATTCCTGGAGGTTTTTATAGACGAAATCTTTTCCCTTCTCTGATGTTATTACATATTGGAATCTATAAGTGTTCTCAAATATAAGTATGAGCTTTTTATAGTTGTCCTCATGTCTAAGTGTGATGGTTAATATCGATACGGTGAATTGGTCTTTTTGATGGACCAATGTTAAGTTAGCAATCTGATATATTTAATATATTTGATATATTTAGCTAGTCACCACATTTTGGGGCTAGATAGACAGTTTGAGAGACAGGTTTAGAGATGATATATAGAGGGAGAGGGATTTACACTTAGCTTCTGATGTTTATTCATCTATGCCTTCATTCTCTCAGGGTGGGATATATGTGACATTATTCAAGATTTTCCTTTCTATAATTATGATCCTCTTAGTGATGTTTTTCTTCTTATGATGAAATGTTTTCTTAAGGTAGTCAAATTCTCTTACTTGGATATGAGCAGAAGTGAGGACGGGGACAGTTATATATATGAGAGTTTCCTAGGATGCTCTTATTTCCCTGAGGTATGTTATCTGGAGGGTCACTCTGATCCCTTCTGTTTCCTCTGGTGTTCTTCCATAGCCTTACTAGTTCTAGGTTATCCTTAGTTTAGGTTCAATAGATGAGACAGGTCCTCTTTATTATTCAAACCTCTAGGGTGGAGAGAGTCAAGGCGAAATATCCATTTTGACTCCTCAGTGAGTAGTTTTTTCTCCTGGTTGCCTCCTCTCCAATCCCTGGGAACCTTTTTTATTCCCATATATGTAAGTGTTTTGATGTTTCCTTGATGTTTTTCTGAAAAATGTTTGTACAATGCGGTCTCTTTATTGAGTTTTTCGATACATAACAAATGTTCACGTATCCTATCTCTCAGTGGTCTGGACGTTTGTCCCACATATTGGAGACCGCATGGGCATTCGAGGAGGTATACGACGTCCTTATCTTGACACTTTATTAGTTCTTTGATCTTGTATTTTACTTTATTATTATGTGATTGGAACATTGTGGATTTTTTGCCACATTTGCATGCCTTGCATGTGTGACAAGGAAAAAAACCTTTTATTGTTTTCCCAAATATGTCTTTTATTCCAGATTGTTTGACCTTTTTGATACTTGGGGCTAGTTTGTTTTTCAGGTTGTTTGTCCTTCTGTATACAAACTTTGGTCGTTGAGGTAGTTTCTCTCCTAGGATGTCATCGTCCTTCAATATGTTCCAATGCTTCCTAAAGATGTCTTCGATAACCCGACTGTTTTCGCTGTATTCTGTTATTAGTGGTATATCAAGGATCTCGTTGTCATTATTCCCACTGGATTTATCCTTGTATTTAGTTAGTTCTTTTCTTTCAATTTTTCGGACCTCTTCTATCTTCTGATCCAATAGGTGTTCGTTGTAACCTCTCTCGATGAATTTAGCCTTGATTAGCTGGGCTTGTTCCTCCCATTTTTGTGGATCTGAGCAGTTTTTCTTCATCCGTAGAAGTTGTCCCTTTGGGATGTTTGCTTTCCAATTTCTGTGGTGACAACTGGTTTGGTGGACATAATTGTTGCTGTCCAACTGCTTGAAATGAGTTGATGTTTCGATGTTGTTATTCTTTATTTCTATTTTCAGATCTAGATAAGTAAGAGATTTTTGACTATATTCGTATGTAAACTGAAGATTTACTTCATTCTGGTTCATCACCTTGAAGGTATATTCAAGATCTTCTTGTGTTCCTCTCCAAACAAGTATGATGTCATCGATATAGCGGCGATAGAGGACCAGATCCGCGCCTGCAGGACATGACTCCCAGAATATTTCTTCCCACTTGGCCATATAGAGGTTGGCATAGCTAGGCGCGAACCTGGTCCCCATCGCCGTCCCACATATCTGTCTGTAGAATTTCCCTTCGTTGCTGAAGTAATTGTGATGTAAAATATAGTTTATACTTTCTAGTATAAATTCGCATTGTCTTTCTGGGATCTCTCCCTCTCTCTCCAGGTAAAATTTCACAGCTTTCAGTCCTTCCTCATGAGGAATACTCGTGTATAATGCAGTTACGTCACAAGTTGCCAGGATGTAGTTCTCTTCCCAGCTTATGTCCTCGAGTAGATTGATTATTTGAGTGGAATCCCTTATATATGATGGGCGTTCTCTGACAAGCTTCTGGAGATGTCTGTCCACATACTCCGACAGATTGCTACTTAAAGATCCTATCCCTGAGATTATTGGTCTTCCAGGGGGGTTGTTCAAACTTTTATGAATTTTGGGGAGGTGATATATTATCGGTGTCTTTGGAAATGTTACGTTTATGTAATCATACTCTTTTTCATTTAGGATATTTTCTTCTTTTGCTCCCTTCAAAAGATTTGTCAGTGTTTTTTTGTATAGATGAACCGGGTTTTCTTTCAGTTTTTCATATGTATTTTGGTCACCCAGAATCCTCTCCATCTCCTTATTATAGTCTGTCTTGTTCATCACCACAATCCCACCGCCCTTATCAGCCGGCTTAATGGTGAGGTTGTGGTTAGAGAGATACGAGATATAGACAACAAGAAGCTCAAATTGAAAAACAAATCGAAATCGTTAAAAAGTTGGAAGATAACCACAATCTCACCATTAAGCCGGCTGATAAGGGCGGTGGGATTGTGGTGATGAACAAGACAGACTATAATAAGGAGATGGAGAGGATTCTGGGTGACCAAAATACATATGAAAAACTCAAAGAAAACCCGGTTAATCTATACAAAAAAACACTGACAAATCTTTTGAAGGGAGCAAAAGAAGAAAATATCCTGAATGAAAAAGAGTATGATTACATAAACGTAACATTTCCAAAGACACCGATAATATATCACCTCCCCAAAATTCATAAAAGTTTGAACAACCCCCCTGGAAGACCAATAATCTCAGGGATAGGATCTTTAAGTAGCAATCTGTCGGAGTATGTGGACAGACATCTCCAGAAGCTTGTCAGAGAACGCCCATCATATATAAGGGATTCCACTCAAATAATCAATATACTCGAGGACATAAGCTGGGAAGAGAACTACATCCTGGCAACTTGTGATGTAACTGCATTATACACGAGTATTCCTCATGAGGAAGGACTGAAAGCTGTGAAATTTTACCTGGAGAGAGAGGGAGAGATCCCAGAAAGACAATGCGAATTTATACTAGAAAGTATAAACTATATTTTACATCACAATTACTTCAGCAACGAAGGGAAATTCTACAGACAGATATGTGGGACGGCGATGGGGACCAGGTTCGCGCCTAGCTATGCCAACCTCTATATGGCCAAGTGGGAAGAAATATTCTGGGAGTCATGTCCTGCAGGCGCGGATCTGGTCCTCTATCGCCGCTATATCGATGACATCATACTTGTGTGGAGAGGAACACAAGAAGATCTTGAATATACCTTCAAGGTGATGAACCAGAATGAAGTAAATCTTCAGTTTACATACGAATATAGTCAAAAATCTCTTACTTATATAGATCTGAAAATAGAAATAAAGAATAACAACATCGAAACATCAACTCATTTCAAGCAGGTGGACAGCAACAATTATGTCCACCAAACCAGTTGTCACCACAGAAATTGGAAAGCAAACATCCCAAAGGGACAACTTCTACGGATGAAGAAAAACTGCTCAGATCCACAAAAATGGGAGGAACAAGCCCAGCTAATCAAGGCTAAATTCATCGAGAGAGGTTACAACGAACACCTATTGGATCAGAAGATAGAAGAGGTCCGAAAAATTGAAAGAAAAGAACTAACTAAATACAAGGATAAATCCAGTGGGAATAATGACAACGAGATCCTTGATATACCACTAATAACAGAATACAGCGAAAACAGTCGGGTTATCGAAGACATCTTTAGGAAGCATTGGAACATATTGAAGGACGATGACATCCTAGGAGAGAAACTACCTCAACGACCAAAGTTTGTATACAGAAGGACAAACAACCTGAAAAACAAACTAGCCCCAAGTATCAAAAAGGTCAAACAATCTGGAATAAAAGACATATTTGGGAAAACAATAAAAGGTTTTTTTCCTTGTCACACATGCAAGGCATGCAAATGTGGCAAAAAATCCACAATGTTCCAATCACATAATAATAAAGAAAAATACAAGATCAAAGAACTAATAAAGTGTCAAGATAAGGACGTCGTATACCTCCTCGAATGCCCATGCGGTCTCCAATATGTGGGACAAACGTCCAGACCACTGAGAGATAGGATACGTGAACATTTGTTATGTATCGAAAAACTCAATAAAGAGACCGCATTGTACAAACATTTTTCAGAAAAACATCAAGGAAACATCAAAACACTTACATATATGGGAATAAAAAAGGTTCCCAGGGATTGGAGAGGAGGCAACCAGGAGAAAAAACTACTCACTGAGGAGTCAAAATGGATATTTCGCCTTGACTCTCTCCACCCTAGAGGTTTGAATAATAAAGAGGACCTGTCTCATCTATTGAACCTAAACTAAGGATAACCTAGAACTAGTAAGGCTATGGAAGAACACCAGAGGAAACAGAAGGGATCAGAGTGACCCTCCAGATAACATACCTCAGGGAAATAAGAGCATCCTAGGAAACTCTCATATATATAACTGTCCCCGTCCTCACTTCTGCTCATATCCAAGTAAGAGAATTTGACTACCTTAAGAAAACATTTCATCATAAGAAGAAAAACATCACTAAGAGGATCATAATTATAGAAAGGAAAATCTTGAATAATGTCACATATATCCCACCCTGAGAGAATGAAGGCATAGATGAATAAACATCAGAAGCTAAGTGTAAATCCCTCTCCCTCTATATATCATCTCTAAACCTGTCTCTCAAACTGTCTATCTAGCCCCAAAATGTGGTGACTAGCTAAATATATCAAATATATTAAATATATCAGATTGCTAACTTAACATTGGTCCATCAAAAAGACCAATTCACCGTATCGATATTAACCATCACACTTAGACATGAGGACAACTATAAAAAGCTCATACTTATATTTGAGAACACTTATAGATTCCAATATGTAATAACATCAGAGAAGGGAAAAGATTTAGTCTATAAAAACCTCCAGGAATTTAGAGAAGGGAAAAGATTTTGTCTATTAAAACCTCCAGGAATTTAGAAACCCTAATGAATATATTAGCTTTAATGATTGTGGTCTATATTTGAGACCTTCCCCACTTGATTACTTCAGAAAAAGAAACCACATAGAAACAACCAGACATGTTGTTTTAATCCCATAACGGAGTGGCCCTTACGATCGGCCCTCTAATACTCAATAAAGGGGTATATACGGATTTTTAACAAAATCCACTATACCCAATATAAACAATAGACAGAACATCCAATCTACTAGAGAAGAATCATTAACCCAGTCCTCCAATAAAATTTAAGCTATAATTTAAGCTAAAATCTAAGCTGGATAATCAGAAAGAATTCAAAAAAACAATAATTAAAAAAACAATAATTAATAATATATAACCGAAGAATAACCAACAAGAAAAAGTATGACATCTAACCCCCCTTTTTAAACAGATAAGAAAACAACAAAGTACGGGTCTATTGAAATCTCTATATACCATCAATATGTCATTTTTCCTTAAAATATGTCTAATACAGCATAAAACTGAAGCAATATAAAATGCTAAGAATGTACAATGTAAAAAGAATGTATAAAAAGTATGTATGTACTTGTTACAATATTTATATAATTTTTATTGTTTTTAATCCCTATTTTTATTTTTCATTTTTTGTCTTTGTGGATGTTACACACAATTTCTACACCATTCATAACCATTTTGACCGGACCGCATAAAAGAACATATCCAATTCACAATTAACATACATTGAAAAAAGCATGGAAACAGCCACCAATGGTAAGAGGCATAGAATACACGCCCTAAATCCGACCAATCAGATCACTAGAAAATCGGAACTCATAAGGAAACATTAAACAAACCACACCAAACTGTATAGATTTAAGACACAAGCTTCTATTCCAAACTTTGAATAAAATAATGCCAATAGATAAGTCTTTTCATATACGATACTAACTAATTATCGTCACCCGAAACCGGAAGTGGGAAACTGCACTTCCGGTAATACGAAAATTAACAAGGGTATAAAAAGACGCAAAAAATTAGCTAAAACCAGTCTTGATAAAGGTCAATGCATGACCGAAACGCGTCGACTGGTAAGTGATACTCTGATAGGGAGCTATTTTGTAAAACGTCTGCACTATTATTGTTCTTGTTTCTTTGACAGAAAGGATCAATATGGCAGAACACTGAACTGACCGATTGGGTCATCACTTAGGAGTCCTATCTACACCTCACACTTGGGAGAAATAACACTGGGAGGAATACCACTACATTTGTTTGGGACATACAAGTACATTTTTTCAATTTTTCCATTTTTCCATTCTGACATTCTCCATTGTTGTTTGACTGTTCACTTTTTTTCAGGATTTTATATTTTTATATTTTTATATATTTTTATATTTCTATATGGCTTCTTGGAGTTTGCCATCATGTTCTAACACTTGAATCACCTTAATTGTATATTAACACTACACAATTTTAACGATTGCTGGTTGTGTTTACATTGTTGGTTTACACTGTTCTTTGTTAACCTTTGTTTGCACTATCTCTTCAACTTTATTTTTTCACACCGATTTGTCAAAAGAGCACCCACACTCAATCAAACAACATTCATTCTACCTTCCTTAAGCACTGTCGACTAATTTAGACAGCCACTCATTAAGATACATAGCTTGTACCATTTGATCACAACATATCATATTTCCAGACCATCCGAAGTACTGATCAAATCAAGTTTTGTATACATCTGTTTTTACTTATTGTTTTACTTATTGTTAAATCTTGGATCCAGGATATTATTTTTTATGTACTCTAGGTATATTTTAATTGTTTCCTATATTTATTGTAATAAATGATATATTTTTACTTAGACCCAGCCTTTGTCCTTTTGGTGCTTTAATAATTTTCTCTCTGATTATCCACTTTCCTGACCGCTAGGGGTCAATTTATTAGAGCCAAGGGTCCCTTTAGCAATAGGCGCTTAGTGTCCACCTCACAAACTGAATATGGGATCAGCAACTCACAACCCAGCCAGTTCCCCCCCTCAAACATGTACCAGGCTCCACATTGAAGGTAAAACAGAATGTGTTTTATTGAAGTCTATATGCCCAGTATTTATGCAGGTCTGACCCCAGATTGGGGGTTGAAAGAATATTGTACATTAGATAGAGGGAAAACGGCCTTTGACATGATACAATAGAATTACATTACTTAAGCAGATAAACAAGTTAAACACAAGACACACTTGAGCCTTTCTTATCACTTATCATCGATCACCTCTGATGAAGCGTGGGAGTACCAATGTGAAACATGTCAGGTGTTTGTCTGCTCATGTCTAAGTGGATGAAATAAACCCTTCAACTTTGATGCAAGATTACCGTGTTTGCAGTGATTTTTTCTAGTACCTTTCTTATCACTTAGGCGTCTGCTCTCTGGATGTGATTAAACAATGTGAATGTTTATCTCTAAACTTAATTACAGTACACAATAGCTGATGCCAGCAACCCTGTCTTTAGAAAATAGCTTCTTAAAGCTGAACAAAGTTAACTCTTTCAGTACTGACAGAAGGGTCTGTCACATAGCTCCCCCCTTGTGGAACACTCCGGCAGACCCGGCTTGACCCTTTGGCGGGTCAACCTGGGGATGACCGGACTAGGAGGTGGTAGGCATGTCAGTTTGCCGGGACAATCCATCTGTATTCCCGTTATGAGAGAGAATTCCTGCCCGTATAAATAAGGGTTCAACTTCTTCAGTACCCAGACTAGGGCTAAACAGTCCTTCAAAATGTCATCAGCTTCTTTACGAGTTTTTTGTACCTGCTCTTTATAGGTATCCACAATCCCTTCATACTGACACAGGGTGCCCTTGAGTTGCTGCACCTCACTATGAGCCAGCGCCAGCTTCTCCTCCAGTGTCGCTAAGTTTGTCTTTACTGTTTCATGTTCCACTCTCAAGCTGGTGTTTTCTGCAGTCTGTTGGTGCAGCTTGTCTAGCAGAGATTCCCGTTCTAAATGTGCTTTTTCCTCTGCCCTCCTCTTCTCCTTCATCAGCGCCTTGTAACGGGACTTCCACGTATCAATAGCGGATAGAGATTTACTGAGCTCAGCATCCCGGGGCTCAGCAGCAGGTGGGTCAGTCTCTGCGGCACGGATCTGGGCACGGGTAGGCACAGGGTTAACATCGGTGGGACCCATGGGAGCATAGGCAGAAACAAGGGGGGCCAAGTTATTTCCAAGGAGAACATCAGCAGGTAAGTCCTTCTTGACCCCCACATTCACAGGTCTAGTGCCCCCTCCCCAATCCAAATGTACCTGGGCAACAGGTAGGCGGAACACAGTGCCCCCTGCTACCCTCACAGCCACAGTGTCTCCAGTGTGCTGTTTCTCAGACACCAAGTTCTTTTGAAGCAAGGTCATGGTAGCACCAGTATCCCGTAGACCACTGACCTCCTTCCCATTCACTTTAACCAGTTGCCGGTTATTCCGGTGGGCAGCTTGCACGGGGTCTGCTTCATGTAGGATGCCCCAGCATTCTTGCTCCTCTACGTAGTGGGCCGCAGGCTGAGGGTTACATGGGATTCTGCCGGCGGGTCTTCTCCAGGACTGTGCTTGGTTCGCTGCGTTTAGGGGACACTCTGTTCTTTTGTGCCCTAGTTGCTTACATTCAAAGCACCGAATAGGTTGTGAGTAGCCCCGCGAATTGAACTGGTCTCTCTGAGGGTAGTTCGTGGCCGGAGGCCGTGTAGTATAGCGGTGCGCCGGGGGTTGGTAACTGGCAGCTGCTGGGGTGACTGGGGGTCTGTACTCCACTCTAGCAGGGGGCTTAGTGGTGGCAGTGTCCAGTTTGCGGGCATCCGTATACTCATCTGCCAGGCGAGCAGCTTCATGCAGGGTGGAGGGTTTACGGTCCCGAACCCACTCTCTAACTCCTGCTGATAACTTGTCAAAGCAATGTTCCAACAGGAATAGCTGCAGCACCTCTTCCCCAGATACGGTTTGGCACCCCACCATCCAGTAAGATGCTGTGCGGTTCACCTTACATGCCCACTCAACGTAGGAATCACCAGCCAATTTAAAAGTGTCTCTGAACCGCCTCCAGTATGCCTCCGGTGTAACCGCATACCTGGAGAGCAGAGCCTCTTTTACAGTATTATAATACCCGACTTCCTCATCTGGAATGGCCCGAAAAGCCTCACTGGCCCGGCCGGATAATTTTCCGGATAATATCGTGACCCAGTCCTCTGCGGGTACCTTGTGTAGTGCACATTGCCTCTCAAAATCCGCAAGGTACCCATCAATCTCTCCTTCTGTTTCCAGGAAGTTTTTAAAAGCTGCAAAATTTACTTTGCTCTTTTCCACTGGGGTTGCTGTGACTTGGGCTGCTGCAGCACCGCTTTGGCGAAGTAGGTTGGCCTCCACAGCTGCTATGACCAAATCGATAATTTCGGCAGACGGGTTGGGGCCATAATATGCTAATCTTATTTTAACCGCCCGATCAAAGCTTGCTTCTTCGGGGGTTCTGTCTGATATGCTGGGCCCATTGGTTCCTTCGGTCCCTGGTACTCCTTCCATCTTAGTCAGTATTGTAATAATCTCCCTCTTCCTGAGGTTACTTGCTTGTGTAGTTGCTCTTCTGGGCGATAAGGATCATCCCGTCGCTTGCCACCAATGTTACGGTACCAACAGGATACCAAGGGTTAATACCAGATGAACGCTGTCCTGAATATGGGATCAGCAACTCACAACCCAGCCAGTTCCCCCCCTCAAACATGAGACCAGGCTCTACATTGAAGGTAAAACAGAATGTGTTTTATTGAAGGCTATATGCCCAGTATTTATGCAGGTCTGACCCCAGATTGGGGGTTGAAAGAATATTGTAAATTAGATAGAGGGAAAATGCCCTTTGACATGATACAATAGAATTACATTACTTAAGCAGATAAACAAGTTAAACACAAGACACACTTGAGCCTTTCTTATCACTTAGGCGTCTGCTCTCTGGATGTGATTAAACAATGTGAATGTTTATCACTAAACTTAATTACAGTACACAATAGCTGATGCCAGCAACCCTGTCTTTAGAAAATAGCTTCTTAAAGCTGAACAAAGTTAACTCTTTCAGTACTGACAGAAGGGTCTGTCACACTTAGGATTTATTTTTATTTTACAGGCAACTTTGTATTTATTTTAACTAGGTACAATAGTTATTAAATAGTTATTAACTATTTAATAACTATCTAGCTAAAATAAGTACAAAAGTACCTGTAAAATAAACCCTAACCTAAGTTGCAATTACACCTAACACTACATTATCATTAAACTAATTACCTAAACTACCTACAATTAATTACAATTAAATTAAATAAACTAAATTACGGAACCCCCCCCCCCACACACACTAAATAACAGAAAATAAAAAAAGAATTACAAGAATTTTGAACTACAGGGAGTGCAGAATTATTAGGCAAGTTGTATTTTTGAGGATTAATTTTATTATTGAACAACAACCATGTTCTCAATGAACCCAAAAAACTCATTAATATCAAAGCTGAATAGTTTTGGAAGTAGTTTTTAGTTTGTTTTTAGTTATAGCTATTTTAGGGGGATATCTGTGTGTGCAGGTGACTATTACTGTGCATAATTATTAGGCAACTTAACAAAAAACAAATATATACCCATTTCAATTATTTATTTTTACCAGTGAAACCAATATAACATCTCAACATTCACAAATATACATTTCTGACATTCAAAAACAAAACAAAAACAAATCAGTGACCAATATAGCCACCTTCCTTTGCAAGGACACTCAAAAGCCTGCCATCCATGGATTCTGTCAGTGTTTTGATCTGTTCACCATCAACATTGCGTGCAGCAGCAACCACAGCCTCCCAGACACTGTTCAGAGAGGTGTACTGTTTTCCCTCCTTGTAAATCTCACATTTGATGATGGACCACAGGTTCTCAATGGGGTTCAGATCAGGTGAACAAGGAGGCCATGTCATTAGATTTTCTTCTTTTATACCCTTTCTTGCCAGCCACGCTGTGGAGTACTTGGATGCATGTGATGGAGCATTGTCCTGCATGAAAATCATGTTTTTCTTGAAGGATGCAGACTTCTTCCTGTACCACTGCTTGAAGAAGGTGTCTTCCAGAAACTGGCAGTAGGACTGGGAGTTGAGCTTGACTCCATCCTCAACCTGAAAAGGCCCCACAAGCTCATCTTTGATGATACCAGCCCAAACCAGTACTCCACCTCCACCTTGCTGGCATCTGAGTCGGACTGGAGCTCTCTGCCCTTTACCAATCCAGCCACGGGCCCATCCATCTGGCCCATCAAAACTCACTCTCATTTCATCAGTCCATAAAACCTTAGAAAAATCAGTCTTGAGATATTTCTTGGCCCAGTCTTGACGTTTCAGTTTGTGTGTCTTGTTCAGTGGTGGTCGTCTTTCAGCCTTTCTTACCTTGGCCATGTCTCTGAGTATTGCACACCTTGTGCTTTTTGGCACTCCAGTGATGTTGCAGCTCTGAAATATGGCCAAACTGGTGGCAAGTTGCATCTTGGCAGCTGCACGCTTGACTTTTCTCAGTTCATGGGCAGTTATTTTGCGCCTTGGTTTTTCCACACGCTTCTTGCGACCCTGTTGACTATTTTGAATGAAACGCTTGATTGTTCGATGATCATGCTTCAGAAGCTTTGCAATTTTAAGAGTGCTGCATCCCTCTGCAAGATATCTCACTATTTTTTACTTTTCTGAGCCTGTCAAGTCCTTCTTTTGACCCATTTTGCCAAAGGAAAGGAAGTTGCCTAATAATTATACACACCTGATATAGGGTGTTGATGTCATTAGACCACACCCCTTCTCATTACAGAGATGCACATCACCTAATATGCTTAATTGGTAGTAGGCTTTCGAGCCTATAGCATAAAGAGGATGATGTGGTCAAAATACTCACTTGCCTAATAATTCTGCACTCCCTGTAATTACACCTAATCTAATCCCCCTAATAAAATAAAAAAGCCCCCCAAAATAATAAAATTCCCTACCCTATACTAAATTACAAATAGCCCTTAAAAGGGCCTTTTGCGGGGCATTGCCCCAAAGTAATCAGCTCTTTCACCTGTAAAAAAAATACAATACCCCCCAACATTAAAACCCACCACCCACACACTCAACCCTACTCTAAAACCCACCCAATCCCCCCTTAAAAAAACCTAACACTACCCCCTTGAAGATCACCCTACCTTGAGCCGTCTTCACCCAGCCGGGCACAAGTGGTCCTCCAGAGGGTCCGAAGTCTTCATCCAATCCGGCCAGAAGAGGACATCCAGATCGGCAGAAGTCTTCATCCAGGCGGCATCTTCTATCTTCATCCTTTCGGAGCGGAGAGGGTCCATCTTCAAGACATCCGATGCGGAGCATCCTCTTCATCCGACGGCCGACGACTGAATGACTGGTCCTTTTAGTGACGTCATCCAAGATGGCATCCCTTGAATTCCGATTGGCTGATAGAATCGGTAGGAAAAATCCTTGGATTGAAGTTCAATCCAATTGGCTGATCCAATCAGCCAATAGGATTGAGCTCGCATTCTATTGGCTGTTCCAATCAGCCAATAGAATGCTAGATCAATCCTATTGGCTGATTGCATCAGCCAATAGGATTTTTCCTACCTTAATTCCTATTGGCTGATGCTCTGCGTCGGATGTCTTGAAGATGGACCCGCTCTGCTCTTAGGTTTATTTAGATAGGCTTTTTTTGGGGGGGTTGGTTGTGTGGGTGGTGGGTTTTACTGTTGGGGGGTTGTCTGTATTATTTTTTTACAGGTAAAAGAGCTGATTTCTTTGGGGCAATTCCCTGCAAAAGGCCCATTTAAGGGCTATTGGCAGTTTAGTTTAGGCTAGAGTTTTTTTATTTTAGGGGGGCTTTTTTTATTTTGATAGGGCTATTAGATTAGGTGTAATTAGTTTAAATATTTGATCATTTCTTTTTTATTTTGTGTAATTTAGTGGTTTTTTTTTGTAATTTAGTTAATTGTATTTAATTAATGTAATTTATTTAACTGTAGTGTAAGGTTAGGTGTTAGTGTAAGACAGGTTAGGTTTTATTTTACAGGTAAATTTGTATTTATTTTATCTAGGTAGTTAGTAAATAGTTAATAACTATTTACTAACTAGTCTACCTAGTTAAAATAAATACAAACTCGCCTGTGAAATAAAAATAAAACCGAAGTTAGCTACAATGTAACTATTAGTTATATTGTAGCTAGCTTAGGGTTTATTTTATAGGTATTTAGTTTTAAATAGGAATTATTTAGGTAATAATAGTAATTTTTATTTAGATTTATTTAAATTATATTAAAGTTAGTGGGTTTTAGGGTTAGGGTTACACACAGGGTTAGGTTTAGGGGTTTATAACTTTAGTATAGTGGCGGCGACGTTGGGGGCAGCAGATTAGGGGTTAATAAGTGTAATTTAGGGGGCTGCAATGTTAGGGGCGGCAGATTAGGTGTTAATAAGTGTAGGTAGGTGGCGTAGAAATTGGGGATGGCAGATTAGGGGTTAATAAGTGTAGGTAGGTGGCGGCGACATTGGGGGCAGCAGATTAGGGGTTAATAAGTGTAATGTAGGTGGCGGCAACATTGGGGTGGCAGATTAGGGGTTAATAAGTGTAGGTAGGTGGCGGCGACATTGGGGCAGCAGAATAGGGGTTAATAAGTGTAATGTAGGTGGCTGCGACATTGGGGCGGCAGATTAGGGGTTAATAAGTGTATGTAGGTGGTGGCGATGTCGGGGGCAACAGATTAGGGGTTAATAAGTGTAATGTAGGTGTCGGCGATGTCGGGGCAGCAGATTAGGGGTGTTTAGACTCGGGGTTTATGTTAGGGTGTTAGGTGTAGAATCCATGGGGCTGCGTTACGCTCCTTTATTGCAGGTGTTAGGCTTTTTTTTAGCTGGCTCTCCCCATTGATGTCTATGGGGAAATCGTGCACGAGCACCTAAAACCAGCTCACAGCAGCGCTGGTATTTGGGTGCGGTATGGAGCTCAATTTTGCTCAACGCTGCAATATTTCCTGCTAACGCCAGGTTTATGCAAACCTGTAATAGCAGCGCTATACGGAGGTGAGCGGTGGAAATAACTTGCTAGTTGGCACCGATGCGCTCTTACCGCTAAACTCGTAATCTAGCCGACTGTCTAATAAATATACATTACACAGTACAGTTACACTTATATTTACACTGTCTAATAAATATACATTACACAGTACAGTTACACTCATAATAACACTGTCTAATAAATATATATTACTCAGTACAGTCACAATCATAATAACACCATATAATAAATATACATTACACAGTACAGTTACACACATAATAACACCATCTAATAAATATACAGTACACAGTACAGTTACACTCATAATACCACTGTCTAATAAATATACATTACACAGCACAGTTACACTCATAATAACACTGTCTAATAAATATACATTATACAGTACAGTTACAGACATAATAACACCATCTAATAAATATACATTACCCAGTACAGTTGCACACATAATAACACTATCTAATAAATATACATTACACAGTACAGTTACACTTATAATAACACTATCTAATAAATATACATTACACAGTACAGTTATACTCATAATAACACCATCTAATAAATATACATTACACAGAACAGTTACAGACATAATAACACCATCTAATAAATATACATTACACAGTAGTTACACTCATAATAACAGTCTAAAAAATATACATTATACAGTACAGTTACTGACATAATAACACCATCTAATAAATATACACTACACAGTACAGTTACACTCATAATACCACTGTCTAATAAATATACATTACACAGCACAGTTACACTCATAATAACACTGTCTAATAAATATACATTACACAGTACAGTTGCACACATAATAACACTATCTAATAAATATACATTACACAGTACAGTTACACTTATAATAACACTATCTAATAAGTATACATTACACAGTACAGTTATACTCATAATAACACCATCTAATAAATATACATTACACAGAACAGTTACAGACATAATAACACTAGGGCTGCAACTAACGATTATTTTCATAATCGATTAGTTGGTCGATTATTTTTTCGATTAATTGATTAATCGGATAAAACAGGAAAAAACAAGAAAAACACTCAGAACAATATGAAATTTGAAAAAAAAAATATAATTTAATGAACAAACATACTCTGTTTGGTTTAACAGAGTATTAAAAAACTGCAGAACTGCAGAAATACAAATAGTTAAACTTTTTATCTTACTTAGTTCAATGTACAACTGTACACAAGTAAATTTTTACACAACTTACAATGAGAAACTTTTAAAAACTTTAGCAGAACAAATAAGCATATATTATGAAAAAGAGGTGGAGTATCACTGTTCCAGAAACCTTGCATTAGAATATAAAAATGTTAACATGTCCAAGGCTGGCTCTCTTTTTTGAAGTTATGTTGCCTGCTGCAGAGAAGAGTCGCTCTGATGGTGTGGAGGTGCCTGGTATGCACAAGTAGGATTTTGCTAGTTTTGCCAAGGCAGGATATTTTTCTTGGTTACCTTTCCACCAACTCAAAGGGTTTCCTTCCTTGGCAAGGGGCTTCTCTGCAAAATAAGTTTGGACTTCATTCCTAACTTGTAGATTAATGTCCTCCTCATGTTGCCCCTCAATAGTCTCCTCTTCACTGCTGCCCCCAGACTCAAGGAGTGAGTCAAGTAGAGATGTTGCAGATGTTGAGGGCTCAGCAACTGTACCTCCAGGCGTAACGGTATTCTGCTGGCGCACCATCTCTCTTCTTACAGCAAGAGCCTCTGTCTGCACTTTTGCATGAACAGTAATAATTTGCTCTGTCGTTAAAAATTTGAGTCGCCTAAATCTTGGGTCCAGGGCAGAGGCAAGGATTACTGAATTTGGGACCTGTTCAAAAAGGATCCCCTTCCATCTGTTTTGGAGTTGGTCTGCTGCAGTGGCTTGGAAGCTCTTCAGTGCATGCGACTCAAAAGAAGCACCCTCATTGGACCGCAAAAGCCCCTTCACAAGTGCAGGCACAGAAGACAGAGTGACATATTCTTGGCCACTCATGTATACAGTAGCAAACTCAAATGGCTTGAGAGCAGTGGAGAGTTCTTCTAGAATACTCCACTGATCTGGTTTTAAGTCCAGATAGTGTTTGCCTCTTTGAGTGACTGATGGATCTGATAGCGCTGCTGTTACCGGCCACCTTTGCTCAATGAGTCTCTCGACCATATAGTAAGTGTTATTCCACCTTGTGCTAACATCTTGAAGAAGCTTGTGCTCAGATGTTCCCATTTGCTTCTGCTTCTCCTTCAACTTGCTGCTGGGGAGTTCACTTTTTTTAAAATGTTCTACTAGTCCTCTTGCAGCACTGACGGCTCTCTCAATTCCAGAGTTCTTTAATGCAGCATTGATGACCAGCTGCAAGGTGTGACCACTGCAGCGGATACTGGTCCATCCATGCTTCTCTCCTAGGATGTTTGCAGCAGCCACAATATTTAAACCATTGTCATGCACAATGGCAATAATTTTTTGTGGTTGAATTTCAAATTTTGCAGCAACCTCCTCCAACCATTCTGCAATGTTTTTTGCGGTATGCCTGTCTTCTAAAGGCATGGTAGTGAGGCAGATAGAATGCATTTTCCAGTCAGCCCCAATGTAATGGCATGTAATGCCAAGGTAAGCCTCAGTTGCTATGCTTGTCCATATGTCCGCAGTTAGGGCAATTCTGCTTTCATTAGCGGCAGCGCTGATGGCACCCTTTACATTTTTAAGTGCCTCCTGGTACTTCCTTTCAACCAGTTTTGTAAAATGTGTTCTTGACGGAAGCGTATATCCAGGGTTTAGTACACTGACCATGTTTTTAAAACCTTTGCCTTCGACCATGGACAGTGGCCGCATGTCAGTAACTATCATTTTAAAAACAGAGTCTGTTATTACGGATGCTTGTTGTGGAGTGCACGGGGGATTTCGCTGCACAAACTCTGTCATGGTGCGCTGTTTCTTTCTGAAAAGAAAGAAGATATATCATTTTTAATGATCATTCATATAGACTAGTCTTGACTGTCAGTGTCTATGCAGAAAAGGATAGTCTATCATTGTGCAACTACTACTATTACTACTAGTTTACAAATACAATTAGTACATTTTGGTGGTTTAACTTACTGTCCTGATGTCTCGCCTTCCTCAGTGAAACCCACGTGTTTTCTTTTCATGTGTTCATTCATCACTGTGGTGCTTCCGTGCCACATAAGCTCTGCCTTGCAAATTCTGCAGGTGACCACCTTCTTTGCGGCATTAAGCGTAAAATGCTCCCATGCTTTAGAGGACTTGGGTCGCACACTTTTTTCCACTGTCACAGGCTCTGCAGCAGACTCTGCCATAATTTGTTTTTTTGGGGGCAGCTGCAGGAAAAAAACAAGTAGTGAAGTTAACTATTGAGGTTTTTTTTAAAGGGAGTAGGACATC
Source organism: Bombina bombina (assembly GCF_027579735.1). Taxonomy (NCBI): domain Eukaryota; kingdom Metazoa; phylum Chordata; class Amphibia; order Anura; family Bombinatoridae; genus Bombina; species Bombina bombina. The sequence continues at coordinate 143,442,923 of NC_069510.1, forward strand.
ACACTACTAGTAATATAATTAACGTTACTTAAGTAAAAGTAACTGTTACTAGTTAAGTTAGTTAACAATACACAATTTATGAATAATATAGAGCATGCTTGCTGAGAGTGCCATAAAACATGTAGAGATCTGTCACTGTGCATATGCTAAAAGGGCTAATTAAGTAAAAAAAAAAACAACTTTTATTTGCATGTTTAAAAATTGTAAGAATTGGGAAGTAAAATTAAAAATTAAATTTTAAAAAATAAGCAGCCAATTTTTTTTTATTAGGGTAGCCCTCTTATCAGTCAGTGACTGTTGAATGATGATTGAAGAGGAATGAGGATCATCATCATCAGGAAAAAAAAAAGAGGGCAATGGCATAGGCATTGTGGGACAAGAAGATACAAGAACCTGATCGGTAGCAGTATAGCTGCTGGTTCATGGTTAATTATTTTTAGCTCAGCAGCTGTAGCTGGCTGCCAAGTTGATGACTATGACATCCACAGATTCCACAATATGTATTGTTAAGTGTGCCCTAGTCTCACTGGGTAGTGGTACAGGGGGAAGGGGTGCATGAGACAAGAGGAGACTGCTACAACATCATCAGATACTCTCATCTCTCTGTGCCACACTTACCCCTGTGTGCTTCTCACACTATGATCTACCAACCTCTATCCCAGTAGTAGATACATATCTTATACTCTCATCTCTCTGTGCCCTGTTATATAGTGCCACCCTTACCCCCTGTGTGCTAATCCTAATACTGGGATAGAGGTTGGTAGAGCGTAGCAGGATTAGCACACAGGGGGTAAGGGTGGCACTATATAACAGGGCACAGAAAGATGAGAGTATAAAGATATCTACTACTGGGATGGAGGTTGGTAGAGCATAGTGTGAGAAGCACACAAGGGATAACATAATTGTGAGAATGTGCACCAAGTAACAGATGGCACAGATAGATGAGATTATAAAGAGATCTACTACTGGGATAGAGGTTGGTAAGTGTGGCACTAAATAACAGATGGCACAGAGAGATCTACTACTGGGATAGAGGTTGGAGAGTCAGATTCACAGGGAGGGCAGGGTGTGAGCTGTGAGATCGCGGGCATGGAAGGGGAGGGGCTAAGGTGAGGGACCAGGTCCAGATCAAATAACTTGCAAGCAATAAGATGATAGATCTTTTTTAGAATAAAAAAACACTGCGTACAGAGACTGAGTCTTTCTCATCTAATAATATATGGCTCCTAGCATGCAAGTTACTAGCATGCAAGTTACTTGATCTGATTCCGGACCCTCACCTTACTAGCCCCTCCCCTTCCATGCCCGCGATATCCTCACAGCTCACCCTGCAATGTGCTGCTATGATGGAGGGGTTAAGGTGAGGGTCTGACTCTGTCACTCCGGATCAAGTAACTTGCTAAGAATAAGATACATTTTGGCGGTCTCACTGTTTAAACATCCCTCTCCTGTGACTGCTATGCTATCCAATCAGAACAGTTACAGAAGCTAGTAAGCTACTAGCAGTCACAGGAGAGGGGTGTTTAAAAAGTGAGACCGCCAAAATTTATCTTATTCATAGCAAGTTACTTGATCCGGATTCCGGAGTCAGACCCTCACCTTAACCCCTTCCATGACCCGGTTGTGCTCCATGCCCTGTGCTAGCCTATGTGTACAGAACAGAACCGACTAGCTAGCATAGGACGGAGTAAGGAGTAAGGGAAACTTGTTGAAGTACACAGTAACTTAAAAACAACACCGGAGTTGGACCCGACCCTCCCTCACCGACCTTAGCCACTCCCCTCCATGCCCGCGATCATCTCAGTCAGTCAAGTAGCAGCCAGGGCGATTAAATGTTGTTACTAGGTTTATTATAAATTATATACTTATATATTATGTACCCCCTGCACTGTGCAAAGGCTTTACACACTACCCACCTTGCAAGCAGTATCGTTCCACACAGACTTCTCCCACACGTCTTCACCCGTCGTCCAAGTCTTCCTCTCTGATCTTCTCCCAGTAGACACGCCTTCTCTAGCACGCCTGGCTGCGGCAAGCAGTCCAACTAATCGATAGACCAACGAATCGATAATGGAAATCGTTGACAACGATTTCCAGTATCGATTATTATCGACTTTATCGATTAGTTGTTGCAGCCCTAAATAACACCATCTAATAAATATACATTACACAGTAGTTACACTCATAATAACACTGTCTAAAAAATATACATTATACAGTACAGTTACTGACATAATAACACCATCTAATAAATATACATTACACAGTACAGTTACACTTATAATAACACTATCTAATAAATATACATTACACAGTACAGTTACACACATAATAATACATCTAATAAATATACATTACACAGTACAGTTACACACATAATAACACTATCTAATAAATATACATTACACAGTACAGTTACACACATAATAATACATCTAATAAATATACATTACACAGTACAGTTACACACATAATAATACATCTAATAAATATACATTACACAGTACAATTACACTCATAATAACACCATCTAATAAATATACATTACACATTACAATTACATTCATAATAACACTGTCTAATAAATATACATTCCACGATACAGTTACACATAATAACACTATCTAATAAATATACATTACACATTACAATTACATTCATAATAACACTATCTGATAAATATACATTAAATATACATTACACAGTACAGTTACACACATAATAACACTTTCTAATAAATATACATTATACAGTACAGTTACAGACATAATAACACCATCTAATAAATATACATTACACAGTACATACACACATAATAATACATCTAATAAATATACATTACACAGTACAATTACACTCATAATAACACCATCTAATAAATATACATTACACATTACAATTACATTCATAATAACACTGTCTAATAAATATACATTACACGATACAGTTACACATAATAACACCATCTAATAAATATACATTGCACAGTACAGTTACACTCATAATAACGCAATCTAATAAATATACATTACACAGTACAGTTACACACATAATAACACAATCTAATAAAAATACATTACACAGTACAGTTACACACATAATAACACAATCTTATAAAAATATCACAAACAAATATTGCACACCAACGTTATAAAGGCTCAAAGATTTTAGATCTCAGGTGTTAGGGAAACAAAAGGCAGTCAAAGGGCTTTAACATAGAGGTACATACATATACAGCTTAAAAAATGTATACGTATATACAGTCATAGCCAAAAATATTGACACCCCTGCATTTCTGTCAGATAATGCACTACTTTGCCCAGAAAATTGTTGCAAATGTTTAGGCATTCTCATCTTTAATTCTTTTGTTCGTATTCGTATGACACAAAAAAGTGGAGAAAAAAAAAAGAGTCAAATCTGACACATTCCATGCAAAACTAGAAAAATGGACTGGACAAAATTATTTGCATTCCAAGTTTGTGATGCTCCTGTAATTTGTTGTTAAACTCACCTGTATCAAATAACAGGTGCTGACAATATAGAAATCACACCGGCAACCAGTTAAAATTGTGTAACATGCTACTATTGCATATTTACTTTTTTCCCTGTTCCTTTAATTATGGGCAGGGTTATATTCTTTGCTTAGCCTATAAAAACTACCACTACCATTCACCACATTGCTTGGTAATTTGTTCCAGTTACCTTTGAGCCATCCGCTACGTAATCAGCTTCTTGGTGCTGTTTGACCATCTAAATCTTATTATCCCCAGCTAGTTTTGTAAGCCTTTTGGATAAAACGAGGATTGAGTCCTTGTGGAGGTGCGCACATATGAGAAGCAGAGCACATAAAACAGAACCAGTCTCGGGGGAGGCAAGGTAATACCCCACCACAGGCCACCGATCTGACGGCAGCACTCCCGAAGGTAGGATGATGGCAGATATCTGTAGGAGCAGAAAACAGAAAGAGGCGCCTTATGGGACAGTATCGTGGTGTCGCTATAATGCAGGTTGAAACGGACAGCACACACAAATGGCAAGATACTCACAAGTGAGATGGCATAAACGTATGCCAAACTAGACAGGACGGAACCTTAGTCGCCCGCCAGACGGTCCAATAGGAGGAAGGCTCTAGCGCTCCAATGGTCCAATCCGCTACGGCGGAGAAAACACAGACGTCAGAGGCCCACAGCGTCTGTGGGAGGATTAATGGCTCAGAGTCCTTGGTGTAAGTGGCAAGATACCGCTCCACACATAGGATCAGATTGATAGTAGACAATGAGAGCGGGGGTATCATAAAAGGAATTTTATTTAAAAAATTGGATTTAAAACTGTTTAAAATACAACTGGAATCATACCGCATTACATCCGATATGATTTGGGTCACCTGTGATGTTCAGGCCCTATATTCCAACATTCCCCATGATATGGGCCTACAGGCAATTTCCGAATACTTGGAAAAAGATTTTTATTTACCACAGACCCAACGAGAGTTTCTTCTAGATCTTATTGCTTTTATCTTGAGACATAACTACTTTGTCTTTCAAGATGAATTCTATATCCAAACCAAGGGTACGGCCATGGGTACCAGGTTCGCCCCTAGTTATGCGAACCTGTTTATGGGTTCCTTTGAACAATGTTACATCTATGATTCAGCATATGGGGCGAACCTGGTATACTATGGAAGATATATAGATGACCTTATCTTTATTTGGAGGGGCGAACCGTCCAGTGCTGAATCTTTTGTTGAACATCTAAACACCAACAATAGAGGTTTGGTGTTTACCAGTACTATTGAGAGTCAATCAATAGTGTACTTAGATCTCAATCTTAGTTTCACTGAGGGTCAAGTGACTAGCACTACCCACTTCAAGGCAGTAGATTGTAATAGCTACCTTGACTTCAAGAGCTGTCACTATCACCCGTGGAAATTGAACGTCCCCTATGGTCAGTTCAAAAGAGTACGCCGTAACTGTAGTTCTATGACAGACTATGAAACACAAAGCCTTACCTTAAAGGAACGCTTTAGGGAGAAACATTACCCTAATTCTATCATCGAAAATGGCTTCTTGAGAGCCAAAAATGATAATAGGGAATTGTATTTTACTGAGCCTAATGCACGATTAGAACCAATAAATAACAGTACCTTTCACAAAGATCCGTTGTTCATTACCCAATTCAACTCTAACCATAATCTAATTAGAGAGATTGTCACACGTCATTGGCAAATATTACTTAAAGACCCTATTTTGAAAAGAACTTTGGACGACAAACCTAGAATAGTCTATAGAAGGGCACCAACCCTCAAAACAATGTTGGCTCCGAGCAAGATTGTCAAACATAGACAGCCTTCCTCGGGAAATAATAGGAATAATTTACAACATGGGTCTTATAAGTGCAGACGAGCCCGTTGTAAGATGTGTATTTTCATTGGTGATCGGCAAAACACCTTTAGGTCTAGTATCACCCACAAATCCTATACCATCATTGGTCGTGCATCTTGTGCTTCCTCTTATGTAGTTTATCTACTTACATGTGTCTGTGGGGTACAATACGTAGGGCGCACCTGTAGATACCTTAGCACCAGATGGTCTGAACACCATCGAAATATGAAGAATAACTACAGACTTCATAGTGTATCAAGACACTGTAACGATGTACATAGGGGAGATCTTAATTGTTATTCTGTCAATCCCATAGAATTCATTCCTAAATCTCACCTTTATAACCGGTTTTTTAGGCTCAGACAGAGGGAGGCTTATTGGATCCATCTGCTGAAAAGCATGTACCCTGATGGTCTCAATTTATGTGTCGATTTGGCAGCCTTCTCATAAAGGTCCATTTCTCTAGCCCCTCTGCCTGATTTTGATGTAGATTATTTACTACCAATCAATTGTCCTTATTGGAGTAGACGTATATGGTCTCGGACCAACTAGATATAACTGGCTTGATTATTAAGAATATTTTATAAGTTAATTATATTCAGATTTAGAGATAAGATCATTTATGACCACACATCAATATTTATCTGTCAGAACATATAGGCCATTTAAATATGTGGAGGCTATCATACTAATAATATACCTATAGATATCAATCTATCAAATTTATTTGTCAGTATACATTACACCATCAACATATATGGATAATAATTTATTATATCCATCTATTAGAACACATGGTCCCTTTAAATATCCTATTACATTACTATTCATCAGAAAACATGGTCCCTTTAAATATGTTATCACATCACCAACATGCCTATGAATATTAATTTACTCACGCCCTACGATTAAGTTTTTATTGCATTAGCTTACAGATGGTACAACAATACTGCATCTGTATGTTATGGTGGTTTATATCATATTTTAAACTTCCTTTGGTTATTGTAACTATTACACATCGCAATTATTACACAGGAGAAACACAGACACAACTCTGTTTTTTACACTAGCAATAACTGCTAACTTTCAGTACCACTCGATATTTTAATTTGAATTATATACGAATTTATTACATTCTGACATTGCAGTCATTTTATGGTTATTTATGTATACTGATCACAGTCGGCATTATCGTCTTTACACTCTTCATCTCTGATTACAGAACAGGTGCAACTGTCACTATAGATACCAATCACAATTTATGATTGGTTCGATGATGGGTGTGGACAATAGACCGGTCTATGATTGGATGATCATTATGTTAAATAGAGCGGGGTTTTCAAAGTGAATATCAGCCTGATGAAACGACCGGAAGGTCGAGAAACGCGTTGCTGTTTCTTTGTATTTTAAACAGTTTTAAATCCAATTTTTTAAATAAAATTCCTTTTATGATACCCCCGCTCTCATTGTCTACTATCAATCTGATCCTATGTGTGGAGCGGTATCTTGCCACTTACACCAAGGACTCTGAGCCATTAATCCTCCCACAGACGCTGTGGGCCTCTGACGTCTGTGTTTTCTCCGCCGTAGCGGATTGGACCATTGGAGCGCTAGAGCCTTCCTCCTATTGGACCGTCTGGCGGGCGACTAAGGTTCCGTCCTGTCTAGTTTGGCATACGTTTATGCCATCTCACTTGTGAGTATCTTGCCATTTGTGTGTGCTGTCCGTTTCAACCTGCATTATAGCGACACCACAATACTGTCCCATAAGGCGCCTCTTTCTGTTTTCTGCTCCTACAGTTGTAAGCCTTTTCCATAGTTGGTTACCTCGGCTGGGTTTCTGGCAGATTCCACTGATCCTCACTACCTTCCGTTGTCTGATATGTCATTGACTGCATCCACAGGCTAATCAGCTGATCCGCTCTTCGCAGTCAAACATTGCCACTTCTGAATCAGCACTGCTTTCTCAAACTGCAGCCTGCCAGCTCCTGGACTACCTTGTCCGCCTACCAAGCAACCGGATTCCGCATACCTCAGCCTGCTCTACTCAGCTTCACCAACACACACAATCGTACGATCATACAGGTACATCTTAGTAGTAATCCTTAAAGCGTTTACTCTTTTCCAGCTGTATTTTTATCTTTATTGCTGGCATTTGCTATTATATAAAGCCTGCTTCTTCAATTCCATTGTTTCCATACTATCAGATATTTTGTTATCTCACATATGTGTAGTTCCTTTTACTCCTTATGCACACCAATTGCATATTCAGTTCCGAGGTATAATATTTGATATTTTGTGACTTCCATGTGCTAGCTGTTACATACTATCTACAATCTTTCTTCTAACTTAATACATTTAGCTACAACTACTTTTATTATTATTATTATCATCAGGTATTTGTAGAGCGCCAACAGATTCCGCAACGCTGAAAACATAGTCGGTGTACAGGATAGCTTTTGTAGAGGTCAAGTGGGTAGAGGGCCCTGCCGAGAGTTTCACTACTTCATCGATAGTATCTAGTTGGAACTCTATAACCTTATTATGATATATAAAAGCTATTTCGTACTAACTGTTTCATCACTCCAATGTTCTAACAGTTGATACTTTTTAGCCACAATCCTATAGATTCCTGTACCCTCTAATTTATTATTATTATTATTATCAGGTATTTGTAGAGCGCCAACAGATTCCGCAGCGCTGTAAACATAGTCGATGTACAGGATAGCTTTTGTAGGGGTTGAGTGGGTAGAGGGCCCTGCCGAGAGTTTCACTGTTGTAGTCAGCTCTTATGAAGCGATCTGTAAACAGCTGGGCCCATAGGCTTACACTCTAAGGGGTTTAAGGGGAAAGCAGTGGAGTTAGGAAAGGTTAGTGTTGGTTGTATGCATCCCTGAATAGTAGAGTTTTTAGGGAGAGCTTGAAGCTGTTAAAACTAGGGGATAGTCTTATGGAGCGAGGCAGGGAATTCCACAAGATGGGGGCCAGTCTGGAGAAGTCCTGTAAACGAGAATGTGAAGAAGTAACAAGAGAGGAGGAGAGGAGGAGATCCTGAGCTGATCGAAGGGGACGGGAGGGAGAGTATCTAGAGATAAGTTCTGAGATGTAGCGGGGGAGCAGTGCAGTTGAGAGCTTTATATGTCAGGGTGAGGATTTTATGTTTAATCCTAGAGGCAAGAGGAAGCCAGTGAAGGGATTGGCAGAGAGGTGCAGCAGATGAAGAGCGACCAGTAAGGAAGATGAGCCTGGCAGAGGCATTCATAATGGATTGTAAAGGAGCTATGCGTCAGCTAGGTAGACCAGAGAGGACGGATTTGCAGTAGTCGAGGCGGGAAAGGATGAGAGAGTGGATTAAAATCTTGGTTGTATCTTGTTGAAGGAAATGTCTAATTTTAGCAATGTTTTTAAGGTGGAAGCGGCAGACTTTAGCCATGGACTGAATGTGAGGAGTGAAGGAAAGATCTGGGTCAAGGGTGACCCCAAGACATCGGGCGTGTGGGGTAGGGTAAGGGATAATGATGGAATTATCAACAGTTATAGAAATTTTGGGGGTGGAGACATTGGAAGAAGGGGGAAAAATAAGGAGTTCAGTTTTGGAGAGATTTAGCTTAAGGTAGTGAGAGGACATCCAAGATGAGATGTGAGAAAGACAATTAGTGACACGGGTTAGTAAGGAAGGAGGTAGGTCTGGTGCAGAGAGGTAGATTTGGGTGTCATCGACATACAAATGGTATTGAAACCCATGGGACTTTATTAAGGAACCTAGTGACAACGTGTAGATTGAAAAGAGAAGGGGACCAAGGACAGAGTCTTGAGGTACCCCAACAGAAAGTGGTAACGGGGCAGAGGATGCTCCGGAGAAGGCTACACTAAATGTATGGTTAGTCAGATAGGAAGAGAACCACAAGAGAGCTGTGTCACAGATGCCAAAGGATTGGAGGGTTTGGAGCAGAAGAGGGTGGTCAACAGTGTCAAAGGCTGCAGACAGGTCAAGGAGGATAAGCAGAGAGAAGTGGCCTTTGGATTTTGCTGTAAGTAGGTCATTGGTAACCTTGACAATTGCTGTCTCTGTAGAGTGATGGGAACGAAATCCAGATTGCAGTGGGTCAAGAAGAGAGTTTAGTGTAAGGAAATGGGATAGATGTGTGTAAACTAGCTTTTCGAGGAGCTTTGAGGCAAGAGGGAGTAGGGAAATACGGCGGTAATTGGAAGGGGAGGTTGGATCGAGGGAAGGTTTTTTGAGGATAGGTGTGACCAGTGCATGTTTTAGAGATGAGGGAAATATACCAGTGCTGAGGGAGAGGTTGAAAATGTGTGAGTATGGGGGTGAGGGTACAAGAGAGGGAGGGGAGTAGCTGTGAGGGAATGGGGTCGAGGGGACAGGTAGTGAGGTGGGAGGACAGTATAAGGGCAGAAACTTCATCCTCATTGACAGGGGCAAAAGAGCTGCATTTTTAGATATTTGGGTTTTGGGTGATCGTGAGGGGGTGGGAGATTGGAAGTATGTTGAGAGCTGATTTCACTTCTGATGGAGTCAATTTTGGTGTTGAAGTGGCTTGCAAAATCTTGAGCTGAGAGAGAGGTTGTGTTAGGAGGTGGGGGTGGGCGGAAAAGAGTGTTGAACGTGGAGAACAGACATTTAGGGTTAGAGGAAAGAGTAGAGATGAGATTAGAAAAATATTGTTGCTTATAAAGTTTAAGGGCAGAATAGTAGGAGTTCAGGATGAACTTGTAGTGAAGAAAGTCATTTCCTCCAATGTCGCTCAGCAGTACAGGAGCATCTGCGTAGGTATCGTGTCAGAGGGGTATGCCAGGGCTGAGGATGAGAGTGTGGTTTCTGATCTAAGGTTGGAGGGGCCAGAGTGTCCGATGAGTGTGACCGATGTAAGGGTTGGATTATACTGGCAGATAGATTGGTCAGGGCAGGAAAAGGAGGTGATGGATGAGAGGAGAGGTTTGAGAGAGCTAGCGAGCTGATGCAGATCTAGTGACTTAGTGCTTCTGTGAAGTTTGGTGTGAGGGGTAGAGGGAGGGGGAGTTGTAGGTAGGGAAGTGATGTTGCAAGTTAGGAGATGATGGTCAGAGAGAGGAAAAGGGGAGTGTGTTAAATTTGAAAGAGTGCATCGATAGGTGAAAATCAGATCAAGGGAATGACCATCTTTGTGAGTGGGAGAGTCAGTCCATTGTGACAGGCTGAAAGAGGAAGTCAGTTGAAGAAGTAGTTTTGCAGAGGAGGCAGTGGGATTGTCAAGAGGGATGTTAAAGTCGACAAGAATGAGGGCAGGGGTGTCTGAGGAAAGGAAATAAGGAAGCCAGGCAGCAAAGTGATCTAAAAATTTAGTTGGGGAGCCAGGGGGGCGGTATATGACTGCAACATGTATAGAGAGGGAGAGAATAGCCGAATCATGTGTGCTTCAAATGAAAAAAATGTGAGTGAAGAGAAGGGCTGTATTTGTTGGAAGGTGCAACGAGAGGAAAGTAAAATACCGACACCACCTCCTTGTCTATTGCCAGACCTAGGAATGTGGCTGAAATGGAGACCTCCATGTGACAGTGCAGCAGTGGATGCTGTGTCTGAGCAGAGAGCCAGGTTTCTGTAAGAGCCAGAAGGTTAAGAAAGTGGGAGATAAAGAGATCATGGATAGAAGTGATCTTGTTGCAGACAGAGCGAGAGTTCCAGAGAGCACAAGTGAAGGGGGAGGGGTTTTTAGATGTAAGAGGAATGCGATTAAGGTTACCAGAGTTTAGTTTATGAAGTCTATTGAAAGGCACACAAGGATGCGAAAGGCTAGTAGGTTGTGAGGGACCAGGATTAGGGGAGATGTCGCCAGCAGCTAGTATGAGCAAGAGGGAGAGTGACATGAGATGAGAAGCAGATTTGCAGTAATGAGACTGTTGTTTGGCTGAAGTGCAGGGGGGAGAGAGAGTGTTTAGGAATAGGTAAAGTTCATGAGTACAAAAGTAAGGTGAGTATAAGAGAGATGGGCTAATGAACAGTGCAGGTGGAGAGGGAGAAGGAGTAAGTGAGTAATGTAGTTTGTTATAGAGACCAGAGGTAGCAAAAAGGAATATGAAGATATTGAGCATTATTATGAAAGTGGTAACCAAGTAAACACATAAGACACAGTGTTACAGCAGCACTTGCAAAAGGATACAATAAGATACATAAAACATAGTATTACAAGAGTACTTGCCTTGTGTCTTGCCCCTTGCCCAATCCTTGTTCAATTCTTGTATAATTCTTAAAAATGAGTGCCTCACTTATAAAATGTTCACTTAATTCTTGTATAATTCTTAAAAAGGAGTGCCTCACTTATAAAATGTTCACTTAATTCTTGTATAATTCTTAAAAATTAGTGCCTCACTTATAAAATGTTCACTTTGAAAATGTGAACTTATGCAATTGTTAAATATACACTGCCCTGTAAGCAGTGCACACCCCTGTGTAGTGCACATCCCCAAACTAGTCTGAAATATATACAGGTAGAGCAGTCAGCTGAGTCCACTAAATGTACTTAATTGCTAATCAAAGACAGTTGGTAAGGTCAATTGGAATGTTAGAATCTGGTCAGGGTGAGATGATTTAAGTAAACAGACAATAAAATTTGGAGGGGGTTAAAACTGTGACATAAGAAAACTATAAATTTTAGAGTTATAACAAGTATTGATAAGGATTGAGCATCACATGGCAATTAACTAGACATTAGAATTGAGACATTGGTAAAAATCATTACAAAAAATGCAGGACTTAATTTTAACAGCCTAAATTCATGTGCTCAATATACATATATACAGAAAGACTTGGAGTAAAATGACAGAAAATCAGTGAATAGCAGGATTTCTACTTATGCTTAAATAAACTTTAATTCTAAGTCTTTACTTTGTAGCAGCCTTTCAAGTCACACCAGCAACATTACAAATGGTTAAAAATGGACTCAACCTTTCTCTTGTGTGTCTCTGTGTGCCATACTGAGCATGGAGAAGAGAAAGAGCAGCAAAGAATTGTCTGAGGATTTGAGAGAAAAGATTGTGAAAAAGCATGGGCAATCTGAAGGTTACAAGTCCATCCCAAGAGATCCTAATGTTCCTGTTTCCACTGTACGCAACGTTGTCAAGAGGTTTACAGCCCATGGAACTGTAGCTAATCTGTAGCTAAAAAAATTGCAATGAAGGATTGTTCAAATGGTGGATAAAGAACCTCGATCAACTTCAAGACAATTCAAGCTGACCTTCAGGCACAGGGTACAAATGTGTTAGCTTGCACTATACGTCGCCATCTAAAGGCAAAGGGACGCTATGGTAGGTCTGATGTGCACAATACATACCCATCAATCTGTACCTGAGGTGCACGATACATACCCATCAATCTGTACCTGTCTGATGTGCACAATACATACCCATAAATCTGTAGCTGATGTGCACAATACATACCCATCAATCTGTACCTGTCTGATGTGCACAATACATACCCATCAATCTGTACCTGATGTGCACAATACATACCCATCAATCTGTACCTGATGTGCACAATACATACCCATCAATCCGTACCTGATGTGCACAATACATACCCATCAATCTGTAACTGTGTGATGTGCACAATACATACCCATCAATCTGTACCTGATGTGCACAATATATACCCATCAATCTGTACCTGATGTGCACAATACATACCCATCAATCTGTACCTGCCTGATGTGCACAATACATACCCATCAATCTGTACCTGTCTGATGTGCACAATACATAGCCATCAGTCTGTACCTGTCTGATGTGCACAATACATACCCATCAATCTGTACCTGTCTGATGTGCACAATACATAGCCATCAGTCTGTACCTGTCTGATGTGCACAATACATACCCATCAATCTGTACCTGCCTGATGTGCACAATACATACCCATCAATCTGTACCTGTCTGATGTGCACAATACATACCCATCAATCTGTACCTGTCTGATGTGCTCAATACATACCCATCAATCTGTACCTGATGTGCACAATACATACCCATCAATCTGTACCTGTCTGATGTGCACAATACATACCCATCAATCTGTACATGTCTGATGTGCTCAATACATACCTATCAATCTGTACCTGATGCGCACAATACATACCCATCAATCTATACCTGTCTGATGTGCACAATACATACCCATCAATCTGTACCTGTCTGAAGTGCACAATACATACCCATAAATCTGTACCATTCTGATGTGCACAATCCATACCCATCAATCTGAACCTGTCTGATGTGCACAATACATACCCATCAATCTGTACCTGATGTGCACAATACATACCCATCAATCTGTACCTGTCTGATGTGCACAATACATACCCATCAATCTGTACCTGATGTGCACAATACATACCCATCAATCTGTACCTGTCTGATGTGCACAATACATACCCATCAATCTGTACCTGATGTGCACAATACATACCCATCAATCTGTACCTGATGTGCACAATACATACCCATCAATCTGTACCTGATGTGCACAATACATACCCATCAATCTGTACCTGATGTGCACCATCAATACCCATCAATCTGTACCTGATGTGCACAATACATACCCATCAATCTGTACCTGATGTGCACCATCCATACCCATCAATCTGTACCTGTCTGATGTGCACAATACATACCCATCAATCTGTACCTGATGTGCACAATACATACCCATCAATCTGTACCTGATGTGCACAATACATACCCATCAATCTGTACCTGATGTGCACCATCAATACCCATCAATCTGTACCTGATGTGCACAATACATACCCACCAATCTGTACCTGATGTGCACCATCCATACCCATCAATCTGTACCTGCCTGATGTGCACAATACATACCCATCAATCTGAACCTGCCTGATGTGCACAATACATACCCATCAATCTGTACCTGTCTGAAGTGCACAATACATACCCATCAATCTGTACCTGATGTGCACAATCCATACCCATCAATCTGAACCTGTCTGATGTGCACAATACATACCCATCAATCTGTACCTGATGTGCACAATCCATACCCATCAATCTGTACCTGTCTGATATGCATAATACATACCCATCAATCTGTACCTGATGTGCACAATCCATACCCATCAATCTGTACCTGTCTGATGTGCACAATACATACCCATCAATCTGTACCTGTCTGATGTGCACAATACATACCCATCAATCTGTACCTGATGTGCACAATACATACCAAACAATCTGTACCTGATGTGCACAATACATACCCATCAATCTGTACCTTCCGGATGTGCACAATACATACCCATCAATCTGTACCTGATGTGCACAATACATACCCATCAATCTGTACCTGATGTGCACCATCAATACCCATCAATCTGTACCTGATGTGCACAATACATACCCATCAATCTGTACCTGATGTGCACCATCCATACCCATCAATCTGTACCTGCCTGATGTGCACAATACATACCCATCAATCTGAACCTGCCTGATGTGCACAATACATACCCATCAATCTGTACCTGTCTGAAGTGCACAATACATACCCATCAATCTGTACCTGATGTGCACAATCCATACCCATCAATCTGAACCTGTCTGATGTGCACAATACATACCTATCAATCTGTACCTGATGTGCACAATACATACCCATCAATCTGTACCTGATGTGCACAATACATACCCGTCAATCTGTACCTGATGTGCACAATACATACCCATCAATCTGTACCTGTCTGATGTGCACAATACATACCCATCAATCTGTACCTGTCTGATGTGCACAATACATACCCATCAATCTGTACCTGATGTGCACAATACATACCAATCAATCTGTACCTGATGTGCACAATACATACCCATCAATCTGTACCTTCCGGATGTGCACAATACATACCCATCAATCTGTACCTTCCTGATGTGCACAATATATACCCATCAATCTGTACCTTCCTGATGTGCACAATACATAGCCATCAGTCTGTATCTGTCTGATGTGCACTATATATACCCATCAATCTGTACCTGATGTGCACAATACATACCCATCAATCTGTACCTGATGTGCACAATCCATACCCATCAATCTGTACCTATCTAATGTGCACAATACATACCCATCAATCTGTACCTGTCTGATGTGCACAATACATACCCATCAATGTGTACATGTCTGGTGTGCACAATACATACCCATCAATCTGTACCTGATGAGCACAATCCATACCAATCAATCGGTACCTATCTGATGTGCACAATACATACCTATCAATCTGTACCTTTCTGATGTGCACAGTACATACCCATCAATCTGTATGTACTTGATGTGCACAATACATACCTATCAATCTGTACCTTTCTGATGTGCACAGTACATACCCATCAATCTGTACCTTTCTGATGTGCACAGTACATACCCATCAATCTGTACCTTT
Source organism: Bombina bombina (assembly GCF_027579735.1). Classification (NCBI taxonomy): domain Eukaryota; kingdom Metazoa; phylum Chordata; class Amphibia; order Anura; family Bombinatoridae; genus Bombina; species Bombina bombina. Next base: position 143,458,755 of record NC_069510.1, read on the forward strand.
CTGATGTGCACATACCCATCAATCTGTACCTGTCTGATGTGCACAATACATACTCATCAATGTGTACCTGTATGATGTGCACAATATATACCCATCAATGTGTACCTGTCTGATGTGCACAATACATACCCATCAATGTGTACCTGTCTGATGTGCACAATACATACCCATCAATGTGTACATGTCTGGTGTGCACAATACATACCCATCAATCTGTACCTGATGTGCACAATCCATACCCATCAATCTGTTCCTATCTGATGTGCACAATACATACCTATAAATCTGTACCTTTCTGATGTGCACAGTACATACCCATCAATCTGTACGTACTTGATGTGCACAATACATACCTATCAATCTGTACCTTTCTGATGTGCACAGTACATACCCATCAATCTGTACCTTTCTGATGTGCACAGTACATACCCATCAATCTGTACCTGTCTGATGTTCACATACCCATCAATGTGTACCTGCCTGATGGGCACAATACTTACCTATCAATCTGTACCTGTCTGATGTGCACAATACATACTGATCAATGTGTACCTGTATGATGTGCACAATATATACCCATCAATGTGTACCTGTCTGATGTGCACAATACAGACCCATCAATCTGTACCTACCTGATGTGCACAATACATACCCATCAATCTGTACCTGTATGATGTGCACAATATATACAAATCAATCTGTACCTCATGTACACAGTACATACCCATCAATCTGTACCTGTCTGATGTGCACAATACATACCCATCAATCTGTACCTGATGTGCACAATACATACCCATTAATCTGTACCTGCCTGATGTGCACAATACATACCTATCAATCTGTACCTGTATGATGTGCACAATACATACCTATCAATCTGTACCTTTCTGATGTGCACAGTACATACCCATCAATCTGTACCTACCTGATGTGCACAATACATACCCATCAATCTGTACCTGTATGATGTGCACAATATATACAAATCAAACTGTACCTCATGTACACAATACATACCCATCAATGTGTACCTGCCTGATGTGCACAATACATACCCATCAATCTGTACGTACCTGATGTGCACAATACATACCCATCAATCTGTACCTGATGTGCACAATACATACCCATCAATATGTACCTCATGTGCACAATACATACCCATCAATCTGTACCTGTATGATGTGCACAATACATACCCATCAATCTGTACCTTTCTAATGTGCACAGTACATACCCATCAATCTGTACCTGTCTGATGTGCACAATACATACCCATCAATCTGTACCTCATGTGCACAATACACACCCAACAATCTGTACCTGTCTGATGTGCACAATACATACCCATCAATCTGTACCTCATGTGCACAATACACACCCAACAATCTGTACCTGTCTGATGTGCACAATACATACCCATACAATCTGTACTTCATGTGCACAATACACACCCATCAATCCGTAACTGTTTGATGTGTACAATACATACTCATCAATCTGTACCTGATGTGCACAATACATACCCATCAATCTGTACCTGATGTGCACAATACATACCCATCAATCTGTACCTGATGTGCACAATACATACCCATCAATCTGTACCTGTCTGATGTGCACAATACATAAGCATCAATCTGTACCTGATGTGCACAATACATAGCCATCAATCTGTACCTGATATGCACAATACATACCCATCAATCTGTACCTGATGTGCACAATACATACCCATCAATCTGTACCTACCTGATGTGCACAATACATACCCATCAATCTGTACCTGATGTGCACAATACATACCCATCAATCTGTACCTGATGTGCACAATACATACCCATCAATCTGTACCTGATGTGCACAATACATACCCATCAATCTGTACCTACCTGATGTGCACTATACATACCCATAAATCTGTACCTGTGTGATGTGCACAATACATACCCAGCAATCTGTACCTGATGTGCACAATACATAACCATCAATGTGTACCTGCCTGATGTGCACAATACATACCCAGCAATCTGTACCTATCTGATGTGCACAATACATACCCATCAATGTGTACCTGATGTGCACAATACATACCCATCAATGTGTACCTATCTGATTTGCACAATACATACCCATCAATCTGTACCTATCTGATGTGCACAATACATACCCATCAATCTGTATCTGTATGATGTGCACAATACATACTCATCAATCTGTACCTCATGTGCACAATAAATACCCATCAATCTGTACCTACCTGATGTGCACTATACATACCCATCAATCTGTACCTGATGTGCACAATAAATACCCATCAATCTGTACCTTATGTGCACAATACATACCCATCAATCTGTACCTGTATGATGTGCACAATACATACCCATCAAGCTGTACCTGTATGATTTACACAATACATACCCATCAAGCTGTACCTGTCTGATGTGCACAATACATACCCATCAATCTGTACGTACCTGATGTACACAATACAGGGAGTGCAGAATTATTAGGCAAATGAGTATTTTGACCACATCATCCTCTTTATGCATGTTGTCTTACTCCAAGCTGTATAGGCTCGAAAGCCCACTACCAATTAAGCATATTAGGTGATGCGCATCTCTGTAATGAGAAGGGGTGTGGTCTAATGACATCAACACCCTATATCAAGTGTGCATAATTATTAGGCAACTTCCTTTCCTTTGGCAAAATGGGTCAAAAGAAGGACTTGACAGGCTCAGAAAAGTAAAAAATAGTGAGATATCTTGCAGAGGGATGCAGCACTCTTAAAATTGCAAAGCTTGAAGCGTGATCATCGAACAATCAAGCGTTTCATTCAAAATAGTCAACAGGGTCGCAAGAAGCGTGTGGAAAAACCAAGGTGCAAAATAACTGCCCATGAACTGAGAAAAGTCAAGCGTGCAGCTGCCAAGATGCCACTTGCCACCAGTTTGGCCATATTTCAGAGCTGCAACATCACTGGAGTGCCCAAAAGCACAAGGTGTGCAATACTCAGAGACATGGCCAAGGTAAGAAAGGCTGAAAGACGACCACCACTGAACAAGACACACAAGCTGAAACGTCAAGACTGGGCCAAGAAATATCTCAAGACTGATTTTTCTAAGGTTTTATGGACTGATGAAATGAGAGTGAGTCTTGATGGGCCAGATGGATGGGCCTGTGGCTGGATTGGTAAAGGGCAGAGAGCTCCAGTCCGACTCAGACGCCAGCAAGGTGGAGGTGGAGTACTGGTTTGGGCTGGTATCATCAAAGATGAGCTTGTGGGGCCTTTTCGGGTTGAGGATGGAGTCAAGCTCAACTCCCAGTCCTACTGCCAGTTTCTGGAAGACACCTTCTTCAAGCAGTGGTACAGGAAGAAGTCTGCATCCTTCAAGAAAAACATGCTTTTCATGCAGGACAATGCTCCATCACACGCGTCCAAGTACTCCACAGCGTGGCTGGCAAGAAAGGGTATAAAAGAAGAAAATCTAAGGACATGGCCTCCTTGTTCACCTGATCTGAACCCCATTGAGAACCTGTGGTCCATCATCAAATGTGAGATTTACAAGGAGGTAAAACAGTACACCTCTCTGAACAGTGTCTGGGAGGCTGTGGTTGCTGCTGCACGCAATGTTGATGGTGAACAGATCAAAACACTGACAGAATCCATGGATGGCAGGCTTTTGAGTGTCCTTGCAAAGAAAGGTGGCTATATTCGTCACTGATTTGTTTTTGTTTTGTTTTTGAATGTCAGAAATGTATATTTGTGAATGTTGAGTTGTTAATAATTGAAATGGGTATATATTTGTTTTTTGTTAAGTTGCCTAATAATTATGCACAGTAATAATCACCTTCGCACACAGATATCCCCCTAAAATAGCTATAACTAAAAACAAACTAAAAACTACTTCCAAAACTATTCAGCTTTGATATTAATGAGTTTTTTGGGTTCATTGAGAACATGGTTGTTATTCAATAATAAAATTAATCCTCAAAAATACAACTTGCCTAATAATTCTGCACTCCCTGTACATACCCATCAATCTGTACCTGTATGATGTGCACAATACATACCCATCAATCTGTACCTGTATGATGTACACAATACATACCCATCAATCTGTACCTGTATGATGTGAAAATACATACCCATCAATCTGTACCTACCTGATGTACACAATACATACCCATCAATCTGTACCATTCTGGTGTGCACAATACATAGCCATCAATTTGTACCTACCTGATGTACACAATACATACCCATCATTCTGTACCTGTGTTATATGCACAATAAATACCCATCAATCTGTACCTGTCTGATGTGCACAATACATACCCATCAATCTGTACCTACCTGATGTGCACAATACATACCCATCAATCTGTACCTATCTGATGTGCACAATACATACCCATCAATCTGTACCTGATGTGCACAATACATACCCATCAATCTGTACCTGTCTGATGTGCACAATACATAAGCATCAATCTGTACCTGATGTGCACAATACATAGCCATCAATCTGTACCTGATATGCACAATACATACCCATCAATCTGTACCTGATGTGCACAATACATACCCATCAATCTGTACCTACCTGATGTGCACAATACATACCCATCAATCTGTACCTGATGTGCACAATACATACCCATCAATCTGTACCTGATGTGCACAATACATACCCATCAATCTGTACCTGATGTGCACAATACATACCCATCAATCTGTACCTACCTGATGTGCACTATACATACCCATAAATCTGTACCTGTGTGATGTGCACAATACATACCCAGCAATCTGTACCTGATGTGCACAATACATAACCATCAATGTGTACCTGCCTGATGTGCACAATACATACCCAGCAATCTGTACCTATCTGATGTGCACAATACATACCCATCAATGTGTACCTGATGTGCACAATACATACCCATCAATGTGTACCTATCTGATTTGCACAATACATACCCATCAATCTGTACCTATCTGATGTGCACAATACATACCCATCAATCTGTATCTGTATGATGTGCACAATACATACTCATCAATCTGTACCTCATGTGCACAATAAATACCCATCAATCTGTACCTACCTGATGTGCACTATACATACCCATCAATCTGTACCTGATGTGCACAATAAATACCCATCAATCTGTACCTTATGTGCACAATACATACCCATCAATCTGTACCTGTATGATGTGCACAATACATACCCATCAAGCTGAACCTGTATGATTTACACAATACATACCCATCAAGCTGTACCTGTCTGATGTGCACAATACATACCCATCAATCTGTACGTACCTGATGTACACAATACAGGGAGTGCAGAATTATTAGGCAAATGAGTATTTTGACCACATCATCCTCTTTATGCATGTTGTCTTACTCCAAGCTGTATAGGCTCGAAAGCCCACTACCAATTAAGCATATTAGGTGATGCGCATCTCTGTAATGAGAAGGGGTGTGGTATAATGACATCAACACCCTATATCAGGTGTGCATAATTGTTAGGCAACTTCCTTTCCTTTGGCAAAATGGGTCAAAAGAAGGACTTGACAGGCTCAGAAAAGTAAAAAATAGTGAGATATCTTGCAGAGGGATGCAGCACTCTTAAAATTGCAAAGCTTGAAGCGTGATCATCGAACAATCAAGCGTTTCATTCAAAATAGTCAACAGGGTCGCAAGAAGCGTGTGGAAAAACCAAGGCGCAAAATAACTGCCCATGAACTGAGAAAAGTCAAGCGTGCAGCTGCCAAGATGCCACTTGCCACCAGTTTGGCCATATTTCAGAGCTGCAACATCACTGGAGTGCCCAAAAGCACAAGGTGTGCAATACTCAGAGACATGGCCAAGGTAAGAAAGGCTGAAAGACGACCACCACTGAACAAGACACACAAGCTGAAACGTCAAGACTGGGCCAAGAAATATCTCAAGACTGATTTTTCTAAGGTTTTATGGACTGATGAAATGAGAGTGAGTCTTGATGGGCCAGATGGATGGGCCTGTGGCTGGATTGGTAAAGGGCAGAGAGCTCCAGTCCGACTCAGACGCCAGCAAGGTGGAGGTGGAGTACTGGTTTGGGCTGGTATCATCAAAGATGAGCTTGTGGGGCCTTTTCGGGTTGAGGATGGAGTCAAGCTCAACTCCCAGTCCTACTGCCAGTTTCTGGAAGACACCTTCTTCAAGCAGTGGTACAGGAAGAAGTCTGCATCCTTCAAGAAAAACATGCTTTTCATGCAGGACAATGCTCCATCACACGCGTCCAAGTACTCCACAGCGTGGCTGGCAAGAAAGGGTATAAAAGAAGAAAATCTAAGGACATGGCCTCCTTGTTCACCTGATCTGAACCCCATTGAGAACCTGTGGTCCATCATCAAATGTGAGATTTACAAGGAGGTAAAACAGTACACCTCTCTGAACAGTGTCTGGGAGGCTGTGGTTGCTGCTGCACGCAATGTTGATGGTGAACAGATCAAAACACTGACAGAATCCATGGATGGCAGGCTTTTGAGTGTCCTTGCAAAGAAAGGTGGCTATATTCGTCACTGATTTGTTTTTGTTTTGTTTTTGAATGTCAGAAATGTATATTTGTGAATGTTGAGTTGTTAATAATTGAAATGGGTATATATTTGTTTTTTGTTAAGTTGCCTAATAATTATGCACAGTAATAATCACCTTCGCACACAGATATCCCCCTAAAATAGCTATAACTAAAAACAAACTAAAAACTACTTCCAAAACTATTCAGCTTTGATATTAATGAGTTTTTTGGGTTCATTGAGAACATGGTTGTTATTCAATAATAAAATTAATCCTCAAAAATACAACTTGCCTAATAATTCTGCACTCCCTGTACATACCCATCAATCTGTACCTGTATGATGTGCACAATACATACCCATCAATCTGTACCTGTATGATGTACACAATACATACCCATCAATCTGTACCTGTATGATGTGAAAATACATACCCATCAATCTGTACCTACCTGATGTACACAATACATACCCATCAATCTGTACCATTCTGATGTGCACAATACATAGCCATCAATTTGTACCTACCTGATGTACACAATACATACCCATCATTCTGTACCTGTGTTATATGCACAATAAATACCCATCAATCTGTACCTGTCTGATGTGCACAATACATACCCATCAATCTGTACCTACCTGATGTGCACAATACATACCCATCAATCTGTACCTATCTGATGTGCACAATACATACCCATCAATCTGTACCTGATGTGCACAATACATACCAATCAATCTGTACCTGATGTGCACAATACATACCCATCAATCTGTACCTTCTGGATGTGCACAATACATACCCATCAATCTGTACCTTCCTGATGTGCACAATATATACCCATCAATCTGTACCTTCCTGATGTGCACAATACATAGCCATCAGTCTGTATCTGTCTGATGTGCACAATATATACCCATCAATCTGTACCTGATGTGCACAATACATACCCATCAATCTGTACCTGATGTGCACATGCACAATCCATACCCATCAATCTGTACCTTCCTGATGTGCACAATACATACCCATCAATCTGTACCTTCCTGATGTGCACAATATATACCCATCAATCTGTACCTTCCTGATGTGCACAATACATAGCCATCAGTCTGTACCTGTCTGATGTGCACAATATATACCCATCAATCTGTACCTCATGTGCACAATACATACCCATCATTCTGTACCTGTGTTATATGCACAATAAATACCCATCAATCTGTAATTGTCTGATGTGCACAATACATACCCATCAATCTGTACCTACCTGATGTACACAATACATACCCATCAATCTGTACCATTCTGATGTGCACAATACATAGCCATCAATTTGTACCTACCTGATGTACACAATACATACCCATCATTCTGTACCTGTGTTATATGCACAATAAATACCCATCAATCTGTACCTGTCTGATGTGCACAATACATACCCATCAATCTGTACCTACCTGATGTGCACAATACATACCCATCAATCTGTACCTATCTGATGTGCACAATACATACCCATCAATCTGTACCTGATGTGCACAATACATACCAATCAATCTGTACCTGATGTGCACAATACATACCCATCAATCTGTACCTTCCGGATGTGCACAATACATACCCATCAATCTGTACCTTCCTGATGTGCACAATATATACCCATCAATCTGTACCTTCCTGATGTGCACAATACATAGCCATCAGTCTGTATCTGTCTGATGTGCACAATATATACCCATCAATCTGTACCTGATGTGCACAATACATACCCATCAATCTGTACCTGATGTGCACATGCACAATCCATACCCATCAATCTGTACCTTCCTGATGTGCACAATACATACCCATCAATCTGTACCTTCCTGATGTGCACAATATATACCCATCAATCTGTACCTTCCTGATGTGCACAATACATAGCCATCAGTCTGTACCTGTCTGATGTGCACAATATATACCCATCAATCTGTACCTCATGTGCACAATACATACCCATCATTCTGTACCTGTGTTATATGCACAATAAATACCCATCAATCTGTACCTGTCTGATGTGCACAATACATACCCATCAATCTGTAGCTGATGTGCACAATATATACCCATCAATCTGTACCTGTCTGATGTGCACAATACATACCCATCAATCTGTACCTGTATGGTGTGCACAATACATACCCACCAATCTGTACCTGTCTGATGTGCACAATATATACCCATAAGTCTGTATCCACCTTATGTGCAGGGTACATATACTAATGAATCTGTAAAGTCTAGTGCTAATTTTTTAGTTAATAATAAATAAACACTTTTTAAACAAAGTTTACAAAAAAGCCTCAGAATACTACTGACTTTTTACGCCCATTTAATGACCCACAAACATATTTTACATAATTAGAAGTTGCCTAGACTGGTCCTCACACAGTACACTATTTAGACACTTGTGGTGCCAGCTGATCATTCTGTATAACAGGGGATTTGTCCTCTTGCCTAAAATTAAACATATTTCTAACGCACGTAGCATTTAATCTGCTGACGGCTATTTTATAATGAAGAAGGAGGTTATGTACTTGGTACTATGCTCGTCGTGTATACAAACATGAGCTCTTGTTTAATATTCCCTACAAAAGACTGGTAATAAAATAAAGGAGTAACGTAAAAAAACAACTGGATTTTAGGTCTGGAGCATTATCCATTTTCCAACCAGGGTAGAACGTTACTTACTGTATTTACCAGGAAGTAGTTTGTAGGGAAATATATAGGTTCGTAATCAAACTTTACTATTCGAGATTCATAACCAATTTAGAAGTAAAAAATAGTTGTTTTTTGTTACTTTTTGAATACTGAGTTACTTGCACAATATTTCTTTTTGGGGGTGGGGGGGGGGGTTGGTCTGTCTGTGCATCTTCATTTTATGTAACTTTGTACAGAGATATAGATTTGTCGGTAGATTAGAACCAGAAAGCCCATCTAGTCTGCAAAGTATCTTGGACAACCTTTTGCATGTTTTTTAAATGTGAGGTCTTGTTAGATTTCCATACCGCCTAACACTTGAATAAAAATGAGGGACTCGGAAGGTTGAAAGGGGGGGGGGGTGGTTTTGTGGGCAGGGTTATGTCGGTAGGTGGCAGGGTCACAGGTTGATATTGGGTGGGTCTGGACAGTTTGTGGATGTGTCTGGGTTATTTATGGGCGAAACAAGTGGATCTCTGTTAATCAGGACATATTGCTGTCTCAGAGGGACAGAGCTCAGAAATAGGGACCTTTCAAACAGGGACAGTTGGGAGGTCAGGATTCTATTTGAAAATTATTACAAATTATTATTATCTGTAGAGCGCCAACAGATTCTGCAGCACTAGAAACATAGGCGGAATACAAGCATACAGATCAGACGGGTAGAGGGCCCTGCCAAAAGTCGCACTGTTGTAGTCAGCTCTAAAGAAGGTGATCTACAAACAGCATGGCTCTTAGGCTTACATGCTAAGGGGATTCAAGGGGATAGCAATGGAGGAGAGGAAACCGTATAAAGAAAGGTCAGTGTAGGTTGTATGCATCCCTGAACAGTAGAGTCTTGAAGTTTTCAAAACTAGGGGAGAGTCTTGTGGGGTGAGGAGGAGGGTTCCACAAGATGGGAGCCAGTCTGGAGAAGTCCTGTAAACTGGAGTGTGGGGAGGTAACAAGAGAGGAGAAGAGTAGGAGGTCATGAGCAGAGCGAAGGGGATGGGAGGGAGACTATCTGGAGAAAAGATCTGAGATATAGGGGGGAGCAGTGCATTTGAGGGCTTTGTATGTCAGAGTGAAAATTTTGTGTTTAATCCTGGAGGCAAGAGGAAGCCAGTGAAGGGATTGGCAGAGAGGTGCAGCAGATGAAGAGCGACGTGTAAGGAAGATGAGCCTGGCAGAGGCATTCATTATGCATTGTAAAGGAGCTAAGCGTCAGCTGGGGAGACCAGAGAGGACAGAGTTACAGTAATCGAGGCGGGAAAGGATGAGAGAGTGGATTAAAATCTTAGTTGTGTCTTGTGTAAGGAAATGTCTAATTTTAGAGATTTTTTTAAGGTGGAAGCGGCATGATTTAGCCAAGGACTGAATGTGAGGAGTGAAAGAAAGATCTGAGTCAAGTGTAACCCCAAGACATCGGGCATGTGGGGTAGGGTTATAGAGAGATTGGGGATGGAGATTTTGGAAGAAGGGGGGAAAATAAGGGGCTCAGCTTTGGAGAGATTTAGCTTGAGGTAGTGAGAGGACATCCAGGAAGAGATGTGAGAAATACAGTTAGTGACACGGGTTAGCAAGGAAGGAGATAGGTCTGGTGCATAGAAGTAGATTTGGGTGTCGTCGGCATACAAATGATATTGGAACCCGTGGGACTTTATTAGGGAACCTAATGATGACGTGTAGATTGAGAAGGGGACCGAGGATAGAGTCTTGCGGTACCCCAACAGAAAGTGGTGAAGGGGCAGAGAAGGCCCCAGAGAAGGCTACACTAAAGGTACGGTTTGAAAGGTAGGAAGAGAACCACGAGAGGGCTGTGTGCCGAAGGATTGCCGAAGGATTGGAGGGTTTGGAGCAAAAGAGGATGGTCAACAGTATCAAAGGCTGTGGACAGATCAAGTAGGATAAGCAGAGAAGTGGCCTTTTGATTTTGCTGTAAGTAGGTCTTTGATAACCTTAACGATTGCTGTCTCTGTGGAGTGATGGGGACAAATCCAGATTACAGTGGGTCGAGGAGGGAGTTTAATGTAAGGAAATGGGATAGGCGTGCATATACTAGCTTTTCAAGAAGCTTTGAGGCAAGAGGGAGTAGGGAAATAGGGTGGTAGTCGGATTGGGAGGTTGGATCAAGAGAAGGTTTTTTGAGGATAGGTGTGACCAGTGCATGTTTCAGAGATGAGGGAAATATACCGGTGCTGAGGGAGAGATTGAAAATATGTTTGAGTATATTGAGGGGGTGAGAGAATGGAAGTATGATGAGAGCTGAATTCATTTCTGATGGAGTCGATTTTGTTAATGAAGTGGCTGGCAAAGTCTTGAGCTGACAGAGAAGTTATTTTAGGGGATGGGGGTGGGCGGAGAAGAGTATTGAAAGTAGAGAACAGATGTTTTGGGTTTGATTAGAGATGAGTAGAGAAGTAATGTTGCTTATAGAGATTGAGGGCAAAATAGTAGGAATTTAAAATGAACTTGTAATGAAGGAAATAAGCTGAACTCTGAGATTTTCTCCAGTGCTGCTCAGCAGTGGTTGTTTGAATTTTCCAAAAAATAATAAAGGGTAAGAATCCCCCTCTTCTTAATTATATATATATAATAGTCCTAAAGCCCATGTACACGGGCCATTTTTTGCAGTACAGTGATCCCACCCCTTGCTCTCTCCCCCTCTCTTTTGCTTTCTCTCTCCCCCCTCTCTTTTGTTCTCTCTCTCTCCTCCCTCTCTTTTGTTCTCTCTCTCCCCCCTCTCTTTTGCTCTCTCCCCCTCTCTTTTGTGCTCTCTCCCCCTCTCTATTGTGCTCTCTCTCTCTTCCCCTCTCTTTTGCTTTCTCTCTCCCCCCTCTCTTTTGCTCTCTCTCCCCCTCTCTTTTGCGCTCTCTCTCTCTCCACCCTCTCTTTTGCGCTCTCTCTCTCCCCTCTCTCTCTTGCCCCTCTCTTTTGCTCTCTCTCTCCCTTCTCTTGCTCTCTCTCTCCCCTGTCTTGCTCTCTCTCTTCATCCTCTCATTTGTGCTCTCTTTCTCCCTCTCGTTTGATCTATCTCCCCCTCACTATTTCTCTCTTGCCCTCCATCACTTTTGCTCACTCTATCTCTCTCTTTTGCTCTCTCTCTCTCCCCCTCTCTTTTGCTCTCTCCCTCCCCCTCTCTTTTGTACTCTCTGTCTCCCCCTCTCTTTTGCTCTCTCTCCCCATCTCTTTTGCTCTCTCTCCCATCTCTTTTGCTCTCTCTCCCCCCTCTCTTTTACTCTCCCCCCTCTATTTTGCTCTCTCCCTCTCCCCCCTCTCTTTTGCTTTCTCTCCCCCCTCTCTTTTGTCCTCTCTCTCCCCCCTCTCTCTTTCTTTCTCTCTCTCCCCCTCCATTTTGCTCTCTCTCTCTCTGCCCTCTCTTTTGCTCTCTCTCCCCTCTCTTTTGCTCTCTCTCCCCCCTCCCTTTTGCTCTCTCTCCCCCTCTCTTTTGCACTCTCTCTCTCTCTCCCCCCTCTCTTTTGCTCTCTCTCTCCCCCTCTATTTTGCTCTCTCTCTCCCCTCTCTTTTGCTCTTTCTCTCTCTCCTCCCTCTCTTTTGCTCTCTCTCCCCTCTCGTTTGCTCTCTCTCCCCCCTCTCTTTTGCTCTGTCTCCCCCTCTCTTTTGCTCTCTCTCCCCCTCTCTTTTGCACTATCTCTCCCCCTCTATTTTGCTCTCTCTCTCCTCTCTTTTGCTCTTTCTCTCTCCCTCTCTTTTGCTCTCTCCCCCCTCTCTTTTGCTCTTTTCCCCCTCTATTTTGCTCTCTCTCTCCCCTCTATTTTGCTCTGTCCCCCTCTCTTTTGCTCTCTCTCCCCCTCTTTTGCTCTCTCTCCCCTCTCTTTTGCTCTCTTTCCCCCCTCTTTTTCTCTTTCTCTCCCCCCTCCCTTTTGTTCTTTCTCCCCCTCCCTTTTGTTCTCTCTCCCCCTCTCTTTTGGTCTCCCCCTCTCTTTTGCTCTCTCCCCTCTCTGTTGATCTCTTTCTCAACCATGCCCACGCATGTCCAGCCACGCCCCATAACACCCACTCCCGCCCCCACCATGTCTGGCCCCGCCCCTGCCCTGTCCGGCCATGCCCACTACCTCCCACCATTCTCGCAGCGGACAGCACAGCAGATCAGGACAGGTGCGTAGACTCTAAGGCCAGGTGTGTTTGTTCTCGCGCTGTCTCTACTGCGCATGACAGCTTCGGACAAACACACTTGGCCTTTTATATTATATGATATATATATTTAAAAAACCTCTTAATTGTTTCTTCCTTTATTTAGTGAGTATTATTAAAATGACTTTAAAGGGCCATTATCGTGACAAAATGACATGCAGCACTGCAACTCAATGTCTTTAACCTCCGCAACAGGATTAAACACATAGTTAAAATGCTGCTTGGACTCTGCAGAGCACTGCTAGTCCCATGCAGAAACTGATGCTGATCCAATCAGCAGTGCTTTATTAAATGCAGTCATTTGCACTAGCAGGGCTTGGTTTGTAGCTGGTGCCATAGCATAATAGCTGTGCACTTGACTTTGTGCTTTAGTCTTTCCCTAGCCCTATGTGTGAACTACAGGTTCCTGCATGAGAGCTGCATGATTAGGTAAAGGAGGGAGCTCAGTGCGCCTTGTTACAAGCTTTGCCGCAGGGTGGCTGTCTAATGCTTAATATAGTGCTGATAAGCACCAGTTGCACAAAGCTGTCCTCTCCCATGTCCCTTTAAGGTTTACATGCTGTTTAAATGTTCTGTTTCTTTTTTTCTCTGGTCACCCACCTAAGTTGTATAGACAGATTATGCAATGTTAAAGAGACAGTAATGAAAAAATTAAACTTTCATTATTTAGATAGATTATGCTATTTACTTTTTATTATCTAGTATGAGTAATTCTCTTGGTATTTTTTGTTGAAAAGCATATCTAGGTAGGCTGAGGAGCAGCAATGCACTACTGGGAGCTAGTTGCTGATTGGATGCTGCACATATATGCCTCTTGTCATTGACTCACCAGATGTTTTCAGCTAGCTAGCAGCAGACAGTGGTGCAATATAATAGATTGGGGGGCTTTTGCATTCCCTGACCTCTTAGTAGAACCCCCACTGGTGTTAAAGGAACAGTCTACATTAAAATTGTTATTGTTTAAAAAGGTAGATAATCCCCCCATTCCCCTATTCTGTATTACCAACACTGTTATATTAATACACTTTTTACCTCTGGGATTACCTTGTATCTAAGTCTCTGTAGACTGCCCCCTTATTTCAGTGCTTTTGACAGACTTGTACTTTAGCCAATCAATGTAGACTCATAAATAACTCCACCGGAGTGAGCACAATGCTATCCATATGGCACGCATCAACTTACACTGTCTAGCTGTACAAAACTGTCAAAATGCACTGAGATAAGAGGCGGCCTCCAAGGGTTTAGAAATTAGCATATGAGCCTAACTAGGTTTCACTTTCAACAAAGAATACCAAGAGAACAAAGCAAATGTGATCATAAAAGTAAATTGGAAAGTTGTTTAACATTACATGCCCTATCTGAATCATGACATTTTAACTAGACTGTCCCTTTAAATCTTATATGTGATATTTATATTAGAAGCGTGGTCTCTCATAGAAATCTATTATGTGAGGAAACCAATGCACCTGTAGTCATTTACATAGCGCAGTGCCCAATACCTGCTTACCAAACAGTGCAATGCCCATTATATCACTGTGTGCACAATACCTGCTGACCATACAGTGCAGTGCCCATTATATCAATGCGTGCACAATACCTGCTGACCATACAGGGCAATGCCCATTATATCACTGCGTGCCCAATACCTGCTGACCATACAGTGCAGTGCCCATTATATCACTGCGTGCACAATACCTGCTGACTAAACAGTGCAGTGCCCATTATATCACTGCGTGCACAATACCTGCTGACCATACAGTGCAGTGCCCATTATATCACTGCGTGCACAATACCTGCTGACCATACAGGGCAGTGCCCATTATATCACTGCGTGCACAATACCTGCTGACCATACAGGGCAGTGCCCATTATATCACTGCGTGCACAATACCTGCTGACCATACAGGGCAGTGCCCATTATATCACTGCGTGCACAATACCTGCTGACCAAACAGTGCAGTGCCCATTATATCACTGCGTACACAATACCAGCTGACCAAACAGTGCAGTGCCCATTATATCACTGCGTACACAATACCAGCTGACCAAACAGTGTAGTGCCCATTATATCACTGTGTACACAATACCAGCTGACCAAACAGTGCAGTGCCCATTATATCACTGCGTACACAATACCAGCTGACCAAACAGTGCAGTGCCCATTATATCACTGCGTACACAATACCAGCTGACCAAACAGAGCAGTGCCCATTATATCACTGCGTGCACAATACCTGTTGACCATACAGTGCAGTGCCCATTATATCACTGCGTGCACAATACCTGCTGACCATACAGGGCAGTGCCCATTATATCACTGCGTGCCCAATACCTGCTAACCATACAGGGCAATGCCCATTATATCACTGCGTGCACAATACCTGCTGACCATACAGGGCAATGCCCATTATATCACTGCGTGCACAATACCTGCTGAACATACAGGGCAATGCCCATTATATCACTGCGTGCACAATACCTGCTGACCATACAGGGCAGTGCCCATTATATCACTGCGTGCCCAATACCTGCTGACCATACAGGGCAATGCCCATTATATCACTGCGTGCACAATACCTGCTGACCATACAGGGCAATGCCCATTATATCACTGCGTGCACAATACCTGCTGACCATACAGGGCAATGCCCATTATATCACTGCGTGCACAATACCTGCTGACCATACAGGGCAGTGCCCATTATATCACTGCGTGCACAATACCTGCTGACCATACAGGGCAATGCCCATTATATCACTGCGTGCACAATACCTGCTGACCATAGAGGCAATGCCCATTATATCACTGCGTGCACAATACCTGCTGACCATACAGGGCAGTGCCCATTATATCACTGCGTGCACAATACCTGCTGACCATACAGGGCAATGCTCATTATATCACTGCGTGCACAATACCTGCTGACCATACTGGGCAGTGCCCATTATATCACTGCGTGCACAATACCTGCTGACCATACAGGGCAGTGCCCATTATATCACTGCGTGCACAATACCTGCTG
This sequence comes from Bombina bombina, assembly GCF_027579735.1. Classification (NCBI taxonomy): domain Eukaryota; kingdom Metazoa; phylum Chordata; class Amphibia; order Anura; family Bombinatoridae; genus Bombina; species Bombina bombina. The sequence goes on from NC_069510.1 coordinate 143,475,234, forward strand.
ACCATACAGGGCAGTGCCCATTATATCACTGCGTGCACAATACCTGCTGACCATACAGGGCAGTGCCCATTATATCACTGCATGCACAATACCTGCTGACCATACAGGGCAGTGCCCATTATATCACTGCGTGCACAATACCTGCTGACCATACAGGGCAGTGCCCATTATATCACTGCGTGCACAATACCTGCTGACCATACAGGGCAGTGCCCATTATATCACTGCGTGCACAATACCTGCTGACCATACAGGGCAGTGCCCATTATATCACTGCATGCACAATACCTGCTGACCATACAGGGCAATGCTCATTATATCACTGCGTGCCCAATACCTGCTGACCATACAGGGCAATGCCCATTATATCACTGCGTGCACAATACCTGCTGACCATACAGGGCAATGCCCATTATATCACTGCGTGCACAATACCTGCTGACCATACAGGGCAATGCCCATTATATCACTGCGTGCACAATACCTGCTGACCATACAGGGCAATGCCCATTATATCACTGCGTGCACAATACCTGCTGACCATACAGGGCAATGCCCATTATATCACTGCATGCACAATACCTGCTGACCAAACAGGGCAGTGCCCATTATATCACTGCGTGCACAATACCTGCTGACCATACAGGGAAATGCCCATTATATCACTGCGTGCACAATACCTGCTGACCATACAGGGCAATGCCCATTATATCACTGCATGCACAATACCTGCTGACCATACAGGGCAATGCCCATCATATCACTGCGTGCACAATACCTGCTGACCATAGAGGCAAAGCCCATTATATCACTGCGTGCACAATACCTGCTGACCATACAGGGCAATGCTCATTATATCACTGCGTGCACAATACCTGCTGACCATACAGGGCAATGCTCATTATATCACTGCGTGCACAATACCTGCTGACCATACAGGGCAATGCCCATTATATCACTGCGTGCACAATACCTGCTGACCATACAGGGCAATGCTCATTATATCACTGCGTGCACAATACCTGCTGACCATACAGGGCAATGCTCATTATATCACTGCGTGCCCAATACCTACTGACCATACAGGGCAATGCCCATTATATCACTGCGTGCACAATACCTGCTGACCATACAGGGCAGTGCCCATTATATCACTGCGTGCACAATACCTGCTGACCATACAGTGCAATGCCCATTATATCACTGCGTGCACAATACCTGCTGACCATACAGTGCAGTGCCCATTATATCACTGCGTGCACAATACCTGCTGACCATACAGTGCAGTGCCCATTATATCACTGCGTGCACAATACCTGCTGACCATACAGGGCAGTGCCCATTATATCACTGCGTGCACAATACCTGCTGACCATACAGGGCAGTGCCCATTATATCACTGCGTGCACAATACCTGCTGACCATACAGTGCAATGCCCATTATATCACTGCGTGCACAATACCTGCTGACCATACAGGGCAGTGCCCATTATATCACTGCGTGCACAATACCTGCTGACCATACAGTGCAGTGCCCATTATATCACTGCGTGCACAATACCTGCTGACCATACAGGGCAGTGCCCATTATATCACTACGTGCACAATACCTGCTGACCATACAGGGCAGTGCCCATTATATCACTGCGTGCACAATACCTGCTGACCATACAGGGCAGTGCACATTATATCACTGCGTGCACAATACCTGCTGACCATACAGGGCAGTGCCCATTATATCACTGCGTGCACAATACCTGCTGACCATACAGGGCAGTGCCCATTATATCACTGCGTGCACAATACCTGCTGACCATACAGGGCAGCGCCCATTATATCACTGCGTGCCCAATACCTGCTGACCATACAGGGCAATGCCCATTATATCACTGCGTGCACAATACCTGCTGACCATACAGGGCAATGCCCATTATATCACTGCATGCACAATACCTGCTGACCATACAGGGCAATGCCCATTATATCACTGCGTGCACAATACCTGCTGACCATACAGGGCAGTGCCCATTATATCACTGCGTGCACAATACCTGCTGACCATACAGGGCAATGCCCATTATATCACTGCGTGCACAATACCTGCTGACCATACAGGGCAATGCCCATTATATCACTGCGTGCACAATACCTGCTGACAATTCAGGGCAATGCCCATTATATCACTGCATGCACAATACCTGCTGACCATAAAGGGCAATGCCCATTATATCACTGCGTGCACAATACCTGCTGACCATACAGGGCAGTGCCCATTATATCACTGCGTGCACAATACCTGCTGACCATACAGGGCAGTGCCCATTATATCACTGCGTGCACAATACCTGCTGACCATAGAGGCAATGCCCATTATATCACTGCGTGCACAATACCTGCTGACCATACAGGGCAGTGCCCATTATATCACTGCGTGCACAATACCTGCTGACCATACAGTGCAGTGCCCATTATATCACTGCGTGCACAATACCTGCTGTCCATACAGGGCAATGCCCATTATATCACTGCGTGCACAATACCTGCTGACCATACAGGCCAATGCTCATTATATCACTGCGAGCACAATACCTGCTGACCATACAGGGCAATGCCCATTATATCACTGCGTGCACAATACCTGCTGACCATACAGGGCAATGCCCATTATATCACTGCGTGCACAATACCTGCTGACCATACAGGGCAGTGCCCATTATATCACTGCGTGCACAATACATGCTGACCATACAGTGCAGTGCCCATTATATCACTGCGTGCACAATACCTGCTGACCATACAGGGCAATGCCCATTATATCACTGCGTGCACAATACATACTGACCATACAGGGCAGTGCCCATTATATCACTGCGTGCACAATACCTGCTGACCCTACAGGGCAGTGCCCATTATATCACTGCGTGCACAATACCTGCTGACCATACAGTGCAGTGCCCATTATATCACTGCGTGCACAATACCTGCTGACCATACAGTGCAGTGCCCATTATATCACTGCGTGCACAATACCTGCTGACCATACAGTGCAGTGCCCATTATATCACTGCGTGCACAATACCTGCTGAGCATACAGGGCAGTGCCCATTATATCACTGCGTGCACAATACCTGCTGACCATACAGGGCAGTGCCCATTATATCACTGCATGCACAATACCTGCTGACCATACAGGGCAGTGCCCATTATATCACTGCGTGCACAATACCTGCTGACCATACAGGGCAGTGCCCATTATATCACTGCGTGCACAATACCTGCTGAGCATACAGGGCAGTGCCCATTATATCACTGCGTGCACAATACCTGCTGACCATACAGGGCAATGCCCATTTTATCACTGTGTGCCCAATACCTGCAGACCATACAGGGCAATGCCCATTATATCACTGCGTGCATAATACCTGCTGACCATACAGGGCAATGCCCATTATATCACTGCGTGCACAATACCTGCTGACCATACAGGGCAGTGCCAATTATATCACTGCGTGCACAATACCTGCTGACCATACAGGGCAGTGCCCATTATATCACTGCGTGCACAATACCTGCTGACCATACAGGGCAGTGCCCATTATATCACTGCGTGCACAATACCTGCTGACCATACAGGGCAATGCCCATTATATCACTGCATGCACAATACCTGCTGACCATACAGGGCAATGCCCATTATATCACTGCGTGCACAATACCTGCTGACCATACAGTGCAGTGCCCATTATATCACTGCGTGCACAATACCTGCTGACCATACAGGGCAATGCCCATTATATCACTGCGTACACAATACCTGCTGACCATACAGGGCAATGCTCATTATATCACTGCGTGCACAATATCTGCTGACCATACAGGGCAATGCCCATTATATCACTGCGTGCACAATACCTGCTGACCATACAGGGCAATGCCCATTATATCACTGCGTGCACAATACCTGCTGACCATACAGGGCAGTGCCCATTATATCACTGCGTGCACAATACATGCTGACCATACAGTGCAGTGCCCATTATATCACTGCATGCCCAATACCTGCTGACCATACAGGGCAATGACCATTATATCACTGCGTGCACAATACATACTGACCATACAGGGCAGTGCCCATTATATCACTGCGTGCACAATACCTTATGACCATACAGTGCAGTGCCCATTATATCACTGCGTGCACAATACCTGCTGACCATACAGTGCAGTGCCCATTATATCACTGCGTGCCCAATACCTGCTGACCATACAGGGCAATGCCCATTATATCACTGCGTCCACAATACATACTGACCATACAGGGCAATGCCCATTATATCACTGCGTGCACAATACATACTGACCATACAGGGCAATGCCCATTATATCACTGCGTGCACAATACATACTGACCATACAGGGCAGTGCCCATTATATCACTGCGTGCACAATACCTGCTGACCATACAGGGCAATGCCCATTATATCACTGCGTGCACAATACATACTGACCATACAGGGCAGTGCCCATTATATCACTGCGTGCACAATACCTGCTGACCCTACAGGGCAGTGCCCATTATATCACTGCGTGCACAATACCTGCTGACCATACAGTGCAGTGCCCATTATATCACTGCGTGCACAATACCTGCTGACCATACAGTGCAGTGCCCATTATATCACTGCGTGCACAATACCTGCTGACCATACAGTGCAGTGCCCATTATATCACTGCGTGCACAATACCTTCTGAGCATACAGGGCAGTGCCCATTATATCACTGCGTGCACAATACCTGCTGACCATACAGGGCAGTGCCCATTATATCACTGCATGCACAATACCTGCTGACCATACAGGGCAGTGCCCATTATATCACTGCGTGCACAATACCTGCTGACCATACAGGGCAGTGCCCATTATATCACTGCGTGCACAATACCTGCTGAGCATACAGGGCAGTGCCCATTATATCACTGCGTGCACAATACCTGCTGACCATACAGGGCAATCCCCATTTTATCACTGTGTGCCCAATACCTGCAGACCATACAGGGCAATGCCCATTATATCACTGCGTGCATAATACCTGCTGACCATACAGGGCAATGTCCATTATATCACTGCGTGCACAATACCTGCTGACCATACAGGGCAGTGCCAATTATATCACTGCGTGCACAATACCTGCTGACCATACAGGGCAGTGCCCATTATATCACTGCGTGCACAATACCTGCTGACCATACAGGGCAATGCCCATTATATCACTGCGTGCACAATACCTGCTGACCATACAGGGCAATGCCCATTATATCACTGCGTGCACAATACCTGCTGACCATACAGGGCAATGCCCATTATATCACTGCGTGCACAATACCTGCTGACCATACAGGGCAGTGCCCATTATATCACTGCGTGCACAATACCTGCTGACCATACAGGGCAGTGCCCATTATATCACTGCGTGCACAATACCTGCTGACCATACAGGGCAATGCCCATTATATCACTGCATGCACAATACCTGCTGACCATACAGGGCAATGCCCATTATATCACTGCGTGCACAATACCTGCTGACCATACAGTGCAGTGCCCATTATATCACTGCGTGCACAATACCTGCTGACCATACAGGGCAATGCCCATTATATCACTGCGTACACAATACCTGCTGACCATACAGGGCAATGCTCATTATATCACTGCGTGCACAATACCTGCTGACCATACAGGGCAATGCCCATTATATCACTGCGTGCACAATACCTGCTGACCATACAGGGCAATGCCCATTATATCACTGCGTGCACAATACCTGCTGACCATACAGGGCAGTGCCCATTATATCACTGCGTGCACAATACATGCTGACCATACAGTGCAGTGCCCATTATATCACTGCATGCCCAATACCTGCTGACCATACAGGGCAATGCCCATTATATCACTGCGTGCACAATACATACTGACCATACAGGGCAGTGCCCATTATATCACTGCGTGCACAAAACCTTATGACCATACAGTGCAGTGCCCATTATATCACTGCGTGCACAATACCTGCTGACCATACAGTGCAGTGCCCATTATATCACTGCGTGCCCAATACCTGCTGACCATACAGGGCAATGCCCATTATATCACTGCGTCCACAATACATACTGACCATACAGGGCAATGCCCATTATATCACTGCGTGCACAATACATACTGACCATACAGGGCAATGCCCATTATATCACTGCGTGCACAATACATACTGACCATACAGGGCAGTGCCCATTATATCACTGCGTGCACAATACCTGCTGACCATACAGGGCAGTGCCCATTATATCACTGCGTGCACAATACCTGCTGACCATACAGGGCAGTGCCCATTATATCACTGCGTGCACAATACCTGCTGACCATACAGGGCAGTGCCCATTATATCACTGCATGCACAATACCTGCTGACCATACAGGGCAGTGCCCATTATATCACTGCGTGCACAATACCTGCTGACCATACAGGGCAATGCCCATTATATCACTGCGTGCCCAATACCTGCTGACCATACAGGGCAATGCCCATTATATCACTGCGTGCACAATACCTGCTGACCATACAGGGCAATGCCCATTATATCACTGCGTGCACAATACCTGCTGACCATACAGTGCAGTGCCCATTATATCACTGCGTGCACAATACCTGCTGACCATACAGTGCAGTGCCCATTATATCACTGCGTGCACAATACCTGCTGACCATACAGTGCAGTGCCCATTATATCACTGCGTCCACAATACCTGCTGACCATACAGGGCAGTACCCATTATATCACTGCGTGCACAATACCTGCTGACCATACAGGGCAATGCCCATTATATCACTGCGTGCACAATACCTGCTGACCATACAGTGCAGTGCCCATTATATCACTGCGTGCACAATACCTGCTGACCATACAGGGCAATGCCCATTATATCACTGCGTACACAATACCTGCTGACCATACAGGGCAATGCTCATTATATCACTGCGTGCACAATACCTGCTGACCATACAGGGCAATGCCCATTATATCACTGCGTGCACAATACCTGCTGACCATACAGGGCAATGCCCATTATATCACTGCGTGCACAATACCTGCTGACCATACAGTGCAGTGCCCATTATATCACTGCGTGCACAATACCTGCTGACCATACAGTGCAGTGCCCATTATATCACTGCGTGCACAATACCTGCTGACCATACAGTGCAGTGCCCATTATATCACTGCGTGCACAATACCTGCTGACCATACAGGGCAGTACCCATTATATCACTGCGTGCACAATACCTGCTGACCATACAGGGCAATGCCCATTATATCACTGCGTGCACAATACCTGCTGACCATACAGTGCAGTGCCCATTATATCACTGCGTGCACAATACCTGCTGACCATACAGGGCAATGCCCATTATATCACTGCGTACACAATACCTGCTGACCATACAGGGCAATGCTCATTATATCACTGCGTGCACAATACCTGCTGACCATACAGGGCAATGCCCATTATATCACTGCGTGCACAATACCTGCTGACCATACAGGGCAATGCCCATTATATCACTGCGTGCACAATACCTGCTGACCATACAGGGCAGTGCCCATTATATCACTGCGTGCACAATACATGCTGACCATACAGTGCAGTGCCGATTATATCACTGCATGCCCAATACCTGCTGACCATACAGGGCAATGCCCATTATATCACTGCGTGCACAATACATACTGACCATACAGGGCAGTGCCCATTATATCACTGCGTGCACAATACCTTATGACCATACAGTGCAGTGCCCATTATATCACTGCGTGCACAATACCTGCTGACCATACAGTGCAGTGCCCATTATATCACTGCGTGCCCAATACCTGCTGACCATACAGGGCAATGCCCATTATATCACTGCGTCCACAATACATACTGACCATACAGGGCTATGCCCATTATATCACTGCGTGCACAATACATACTGACCATACAGGGCAATGCCCATTATATCACTGCGTGCACAATACATACTGACCATACAGGGCAGTGCCCATTATATCACTGCGTGCACAATACCTGCTGACCATACAGGGCAGTGCCCATTTTATCACTGCGTGCACAATACCTGCTGACCATACAGGGCAGTGCCCATTATATCACTGCGTGCACAATACCTGCTGACCATACAGGGCAGTGCCCATTATATCACTGCATGCACAATACCTGCTGACCATACAGGGCAGTGCCCATTATATCACTGCGTGCACAATACCTGCTGACCATACAGGGCAATGCCCATTATATCACTGCGTGCCCAATACCTGCTGACCATACAGGGCAATGCCCATTATATCACTGCGTGCACAATACCTGCTGACCATACAGGGCAATGCCCATTATATCACTGCGTGCACAATACCTGCTGACCATACAGTGCAGTGCCCATTATATCACTGCATGCACAATACCTGCTGACCATACAGTGCAGTGCCCATTATATCACTGCGTGCACAATACCTGCTGACCATACAGTGCAGTGCCCATTATATCACTGCGTGCACAATACCTGCTGACCATACAGGGCAGTGCCCATTATATCACTGCGTGCACAATACATACTGACCATACAGGGCAATGCCCATTATATCACTGCGTGCACAATACCTGCTGACCATACAGGGCAGTGCCCATTATATCACTGCGTGCACAATACCTGCTGACCATACAGTGCAGTGCCCATTATATCACTGCGTGCACAATACCTGCTGACCATACAGTGCAGTGCCCATTATATCACTGCGTGCACAATACCTGCTGACCATACAGTGCAGTGCCCATTATATCACTGCATGCACAACACCTGCTGACCATACAGGGCAGTGCCCATTATATCACTGCATGCACAATACCTGCTGACCATACAGGGCAGTGCCCATTATTTCACTGCGTGCACAATACCTGCTGACCATACAGGGCAGTGCCCATTATATCACTGCGTGCACAATACCTGCTGACCATACAGTGCATTGCCCATTATATCACTGCGTGCACAATACCTGCTGACCATACAGGGCAGTGCCCATTATATCACTGCGTGCACAATACCTGCTGACCATACAGGGCAGTGCCCATTATATCACTGCGTGCACAATACCTGCTGACCATACAGGGCAGTGCCCATTATATCACTGCATGCACAATACCTGCTGACCATACAGGGCAGTGCCCATTATATCACTGCGTGCACAATACCTGCTGACCATACAGGGCAATGCCCATTATATCACTGCGTGCCCAATACCTGCTGACCATACAGGGCAATGCCCATTATATCACTGCGTGCACAATACCTGCTGACCATACAGGGCAGTGCCCATTATATCACTGCGTGCACAATACCTGCTGACCATACAGTGCAGTGCCCATTATATCACTGCATGCACAATACCTGCTGACCATACAGTGCAGTGCCCATTATATCACTGCGTGCACAATACCTGCTGACCATACAGTGCAGTGCCCATTATATCACTGCGTGCACAATACCTGCTGACCATACAGGACAGTGCCCATTATATCACTGCGTGCACAATACATACTGACCATACAGGGCAATGCCCATTATATCACTGCGTGCACAATACCTGCTGACCATACAGGGCAGTGCCCATTATATCACTGCGTGCACAATACCTGCTGACCATACAGGGCAGTGCCCATTATATCACTGCGTGCACAATACCTGCTGACCATACAGGGCAATGCCCATTATATCACTGCGTGCACAATACCTGCTGACCATACAGGGCAATGCCCATTATATCACTGCGTGCACAATACCTGCTGACCATACAGGGCAATGCCCATTATATCACTGCGTGCACAATACATACTGACCATACAGGGCAATGCCCATTATATCACTGTGTGCACAATACATACTGACCATACAGGGCAGTGACCATTATATAACTGCGTGCACAATACCTGCTGACCATACAGTGCAGTGCCCATTATATCACTGCGTGCACAATACCTGCTGACCATACAGGGCAGTGCCCATTATATCACTGCGTGCACAATACCTGCTGACCATACAGGGCAATGCTCATTATATCACTGCGTGCACAATACCTGCTGACCATACAGGGCAATGCCCATTATATCACTGCGTGCACAATACCTGCTGACCATACAGGGCAATGCTCATTATATCACTGCGTGCACAATACCTGCTGACCATACAGTGCAGTGCCCATTATATCACTGCGTGCACAATACCTGCTGACCATACAGGGCAATGCTCATTATATCACTGCGTGCACAATACCTGCTGACCAAACAGGGCAATGCTCATTATATCACTGCGTGCACAATACCTGCTGACCATACAGTGCAGTGCCCATTATATCACTGCGTGCACAATACCTGCTGACCATACAGAGCAATGCCCATTATATCACTGAGTGCACAATACATGCTGACCATACAGAGCAATGCCCATTATATCACTGCATACACAATACATGCTGACCATACAGTGCAATGCCCATTATATCACTGCGTGCACAATACCTGCTGACCATACAGTGCAGTGCCCATTATATCACTGCGTGCACAATACCTGCTGACCATACAGGGCAGTGCCCATTATATCACTGCGTGCACAATACCTGCTCACGATACAGGGCAATGCCCATTATATCACTGCGTGCACAATACCTGCTGACCATACAGGGCAATGCCCATTATATCACTGCGTGCACAATACCTGCTGACCATACAGGGCAATGCCCATTATATCACTGCGTGCACAATACCTGCTGACCATACAGGGCAATGCCCATTATATCACTGCGTGCACAATACCTGCTGACCATACAGTGCATTGCCCATTATATCACTGCGTGCACAATACCTGCTGACCATACAGGGCAATGCCCATTATATCACTGCGTGCACAATACCTGCTGACCATACAGGGCAATGCCCATTATATCACTGCGTGCACAATACCTGCTGACCATACAGGGCAGTGCCGATTATATCACTGCATGCACAATACCTGCTGACCATACAGTGCAGTGCCCATTATATCACTGCGTGCACAATACCTGCTGACCATACAGTGCAATGCCCATTATATCACTGCGTGCACAATACCTGCTGACCATACAGTGCAGTGCCCATTATATCACTGCGTGCACAATACCTGCTGACCATACAGGGCAGTGCCCATTATATCACTGCGTGCACAATACCTGCTGACCATACAGGGCAGTGCCCATTATATCACTGCGTGCACAATACCTGCTGACCATACAGGGCAGTGCCCATTATATCACTGCGTGCACAATACCTGCTGACCATACAGGGCAGTGCCCATTATATCACTGCGTGCACAATACCTGCTGACCATACAGGGCAGTGCCCATTATATCACTGCGTGCACAATACCTGCTGACCATACAGGGCAGTGCCCATTATATCACTGCGTGCACAATACCTGCTGACCATACAGAGCAATGCCCATTATATCACTGCGTACACAATACCTGCTGACCATACAGTGCAATGCCCATTATATCACTGCGTGCACAATACCTGCTGACCATACAGGGCAGTGCCCATTATATCACTGCGTGCACAATACCTGCTGACCATACAGGGCAGTGCCCATTATATCACTGCGTGCACAATACCTGCTGACCATACAGTGCAATGCCCATTATATCACTGCGTGCACAATACCTGCTGACCATACAGGGCAGTGCCCATTATATCACTGCGTGCACAATACCTGCTGACCATACAGTGCAGTGCCCATTATATCACTGCGTGCACAATACCTGCTGACCCTACAGGGTAATGCTCATTATATCACTGCATGCACAATACCTGCTGACCATACAGGGCAATGCTCATTATATCACTGCGTGCACAATACCTGCTGACCATACAGGGCAATGCTCATTATATCACTGCGTGCACAATACCTGCTGACCATACAGTGCAGTGCCCATTATATCACTGCGTGCACAATACCTGCTGACCATACAGAGCAATGCCCATTATATCACTGCGTGCACAATACATGCTGACCATACAGAGCAATGCCCATTATATCACTGCGTACACAATATATGCTGACCATACAGTGCAATGCCCATTATATCACTGCGTGCACAATACCTGCTGACCATACAGGGCAGTGCCCATTATATCACTGCGTGCACAATACCTGCTGACCATACAGGGCAATGCCCATTATATCACTGCGTGCACAATACCTGCTGACCATACAGGGCAATGCCCATTATATCACTGCGTGCACAATACCTGCTGACCATACAGGGCAGTGCCCATTATATCACTGCGTGCACAATACCTGCTGACCATACAGGGCAATGCCCATTATATCACTGCGTGCACAATACCTGCTGACCATACAGGGCAATGCCCATTATATCACTGCGTGCACAATACCTGCTGACCATACAGGGCAATGCCCATTATATCACTGCGTGCACAATACATACTGACCATACAGGGCAATGCCCATTATATCACTGCGTGCACAATACCTGCTGACCATACAGGGCAATGCCCATTATATCACTGCGTGCACAATACCTGCTGACCATACAGGGCAGTGCCCATTATATCACTGCGTGCACAATACCTGCTGACCATACAGTGCAGTGCCCATTATATCACTGCGTGCACAATACCTGCTGACCATACAGGGCAGTGCCCATTATATCACTGCGTGCACAATACCTACTGACCATACAGGGCAATGCCCATTATATCACTGCGTGCACAATACCTGCTGACCATACAGGGCAGTGCCCATTATATCACTGCGTGCACAATACCTGCTGACCATACAGGGCAGTGCCCATTATATCACTGCGTGCACAATACCTGCTGACCATACAGTGCAGTGCCCATTATATCACTGCGTGCACAATACCTGCTGACCATACAGGGCAGTGCCCATTATATCACTGCGTGCACAATACCTGCTGACCATACAGGGCAATGCCCATTATATCACTGCGTGCACAATACCTGCTGACCATACAGGGCAATGCCCATTATATCACTGCGTGCACAATACCTGCTGACCATACAGGGCAATGCCCATTATATCACTGCGTGCACAATACCTGCTGACCATACAGGGTAATGCCCATTATATCACTGCGTGCACAATACCTGCTGACCATACAGGGCAGTGCCCATTATATCACTGCGTGCACAATACCTGCTGACCATACAGTGCAGTGCCCATTATATCACTGCGTGCACAATACCTGCTGACCATACAAGGCAGTGCCCATTATATCACTGCGTGCACAATACCTGCTGACCATACAGGGCAGTGCTCATTATATCACTGCGTGCACAATACCTGCTGACCATACAGGGCAGTGCCCATTATATCACTGCCTGCACAATACCTGCTGACCATACAGGGCAGTGCCCATTATATCACTGCGTGCACAATACCTGCTGACCATACAGGGCAGTGCCCATTATATCACTGCGTGCACAATACCTGCTGACCATACAGGGCAGTGCCCATTATATCACTGCGTGCACAATACCTGCTGACCATACAGGGCAATGCCCATTATATCACTGCGTGCACAATACCTGCTGACCATACAGGGCAATGCCCATTATATCACTGCCTGCACAATACCTGCTGACCATACAGGGCAGTGCCCATTATATCACTGCGTGCACAATGCCTGCTGACCATACAGGGCAGTGCCCATTATATCACTGCGTGCACAATACCTGCTGACCATACAGGGCAGTGCCCATTATATCACTGCGTGCACAATACCTGCTGACCATACAGGGCAGTGCCCATTATATCACTGCGTGCACAATACCTGCTGACCATACAGGGCAGTGCCCATTATATCACTGCGTGCACAATACCTGCTGACCATACAGGGCAATGCCCATTATATCACTGCGTGCACAATACCTGCTGACCATACAGGGCAATGCCCATTATATCACTGCGTGCACAATACCTGCTGACCATACAGGGCAATGCTCATTATATCACTGCGTGCACAATACCTGCTGACCATACAGGGCAGTGCCCATTATATCACTGCCTGCACAATACCTGCTGACCCTACAGGGCAATGCTCATTATATCACTGCGTGCACAATACCTGCTGACCATACAGTGCAGTGCCCATTATATCACTGCGTGCACAATACCTGCTGACCATACAGGGCAGTGCCCATTATATCACTGCGTGCACAATACCTGCTGACCATACAGTGCAGTGCCCATTATATCACTGCGTGCACAATACCTGCTGACCATACAGGGCAGTGCTCATTATATCACTGCGTGCACAATACCTGCTGACCATACAGGGCAATGCTCATTATATCACTGCGTGCACAATACCTGCTGACCATACAGGGCAATGCTCATTATATCACTGCGTGCACAATACCTGCTGACCATACAGGGCAATGCTCATTATATCACTGCGTGCACAATACCTGCTGACCATACAGTGCAATGCTCATTATATCACTGCGTGCACAATACCTGCTGACCATACAGTGCAGTGCCCATTATATCACTGCGTGCACAATACCTGCTGACCATACAGGGCAGTGCCCATTATATCACTGCGTGCACAATACCTGCTGACCATACAGTGCAGTGCCCATTATATCACTGCGTGCACAATACCTGCTGACCATACAGTGCAGTGCTCATTATATCACTGCGTGCACAATACCTGCTGACCATACAGTGCAGTGCCCATTATATCACTGCGTGCACAATACCTGCTGACCATACAGGGCAATGCCCATTATATCACTGCGTGCACAATACCTGCTGACCATACAGGGCAATGCCCATTATATCACTGCGTGCACAATACCTGCTGACCATACAGTGCAGTGCTCATTATATCACTGCGTGCACAATACCTGCTGACCATACAGTGCAGTGCCCATTATATCACTGCGTGCACAATACCTGCTGACCATACAGGGCAATGGATATTGCAGCTTCATTACTCTCCGCTTCCTACGCTCCCGCTGTAATCTAACCCTATCAGTTCTGTATTGCTGGATTTTATACACTCTAATGAATTAGATTAGATTCTTTTTTTGTATCGGATGTCCATTTGGTGTGTGATGCAATGCAATGCAAAATAGTATCTGTATATAGTTATTTTTTACTATTATTCATATTTTATTTTATTTAGTTTTTTACAAAATCTATTTACAATCCACAGATAATACAGCTGGCAAACATTAGGTAACTAATTAATAAAAGTGGCTACAAAATAGAAATAAATCCTTTTATTTGGAGACTGTTAAATTGTGTTGGAGCCAGCGCTGCTGACAATATGATAACTTATAGAAGGTATATGAGGTTCATATGAGGTCAGCGCTCAGTGCCGTAGCTACACGAGACGACTTGCTCTGAGGGAAATGCACATATGGGGAGGCTAAACACTAAAGGAAAAAATAAAATAAAAACAAGTAGATAGTGTTAGATGCATGAACCAGTAATCAGAAAGGCATGGTCCTCAGCCGAAAATACCATGATGTAAATAGAGAGCTTGTATTAAAAATATTACATATTTATGGCCAGATTACAAGTGGAGCGCTAAATATAGCTTTTAAAAAGTGATATTAGGGGCCCATTTATCAATCTCCGTAGGGAGCTTGTGGGCCTGTGTTTCTGGCGAGTCTTCAGTCTTCGCTCTGAGCAGGAGGACAGGAATCACCAGAAATCAACCCGATCGAGTATGATCGGGTTGATTGACACCCCCCTGCTGGCGGCCGATTGGCCGCGAGTCTGCAGGGGGCGGCGTTGCACCAGCAGCTCTTGCGAGCTGCTGGTGCAATGCTGAATACGGAGAGCGTATTGCTCTCCGCATTCAGCGAGGTCTTTCGGACCTGATCCACAGTGTCGGATCAGGTCCGCAAGACCTTTCTTAAATAGGGGCCTAGAGCTCAACTAAGTAATGCCAATGCACGCTAATGTGCACTGGTATTACAAGCTGAGCGCAATGCGAACGCGACCTCACAGAGGGTAAGTAGCGCAGTGATAGGCAGCAAATATAAATATGTATATGATTATATACATATATATTTATGTGTTAATATGTGTATATACTAACACCCCACTCCCGCCAACTTTAAAGCCCCAAAACTGCCTAGGCAGTTATATTTTATTTTTTAATAAATAACTATAAATAACTATTATGCCCTCTATTTGGAGGGCATTTGGGGCACTTTTAGAAAATTAACCAGAGATCTAATCACTTTTAATGGCTGGTTATTTATCGCACTCCTGGAAACGGGGAGATTTGCCTGTTTGCGGACAAGCGATAATTTAGCGCTCCACTTGTTATCTAGCCCTTAAAATGCTATTTTTCTTCTACAACACAAATAAATAAGAGAACATAAACACAAATAGTCTAAAAAATAATGTCTATAAAATAATATTAGCAGAAACAAAAACTTTAATGGCAGATAAGTAGCTCATTGGTTCTGTCCATGTTTAGTTCTGAAATGTAAATCTGTATCTGCGGGACGTCTGTTCCATGAATCAACCACTCTTTTTGTAAACAAACTCTGGTACCTTCTACACTCTGACTTGAGGTCATGACCCCTTGTTCTGGTGTTTCTCTCTCTGTGAAATTGCTTTTATCCTCAGCTTTATTAAATTGATGAATATGGTATGACTTGTCTAATACACTAAGCCAGTGTGTCTTGGAGAGTTATTCCATCCGTTCTTGAAGCCTCCCTAAGGCTATCTATGAATATAACAGAAAGATGCACAGAGGCAGAGCTCCCTCCAATGAAAACAAGAGGCACCAAAAAAGATATTTTTCAAACAATCTTTATTTCAAAGCTGAAACGTTTATTTGCATAAATGATTCCAAAGTGTTAATCAGTAGAAGTCCAGAGGGCTAGAAGGATAGAGAGGTGTATTCTTACACAATAATGCAAACGGAGATCACTGCAGTAACCATTAAAAATAAAATAAAACTAACTAAAATCCCAGAGCTTTATTTGTATGCAGATAAAATACAGGGCATAGTATAGTGGGCACTGCAATACAAAATAACACAAAGGGAAATCACAGCAGTAGCCAATAAAAATGTAACAATAAAGCCCAAAGCCCTATTTGTATTCAGATAAAAGACAGGGCATTCTAGGTAGTATAGTTGTCACTGTAATATGCCCCTTCCTTGATCATCCATCATAAGCCCACCCTCCCTCCATCACCTACCACCCAGCCAGCACCCACGGGTGCCACTCTGCCAGTAATATTATATCACACAGATCTTCTCTACTCTAAAAAACTAAACCATCAGCCCACTCCAACCTACCCTCTAGCACCCATAAACCCACTGCTATTACCTCTAGTAACCCTGTGGCACGTGCCCTAATTAACCCTAAACCACCCAGGCCACCCAACACAATACACTCTATACCACTCACCCATCACCATCACTGCTATTACCCCTAAAATATTTCCCATGAACCATAATTGTAATTTTGCATTATTATAAAGCTCTATATATTTATATAGCTATACCCAATGCAGGAAATTTCTATGTCAGACAAATAAGAAATAATCTTTTTCCTATAGTGTTCTAGTAATTGTTTTACTGTTTGTTAATTATAGAAATAGTTTTTGTTCCCTGGCTGTGCAACATCAGAGCTATTAAGAATTATTGAATAGGGGACAATGAGGGGACATTGTCACATATGTTAAACTACTACTACTGAGTAAACAACATTCTCAAATTATTTCTTACACTAAGTAAAAACAGAGATTATCAAGGAAAGACAAATTATAAGAGTAAATGTCTTGTGTAGATTTCCAGTAAACCTATTGTTTTTTTTTTTATAAATATTCACATTTCAAATAAAGCAGCAACTAATATAAAAATACACATTCCCCTGCAAAATCCAGTTTATACCGATGTTAACCAGTTCATAGAAAGTACAGATGAGAGACGTCCTTGTTTGGCTTCAAGCGACATGTCTGAACATGTCCAAACTTGCAACAACTTGAAATAAGACAGATTCCTGCTGTTCTTGAAAAAAAGGCTGTTTTTTTCTCTTTTTCTTTGAGTGATGAAATTACACGTAACACACTGAGAAAGGAACACGTTAATCATGTTAAGTAAGTATTACGCCAAATGAGTATGATATGGAGAAAGCATGTAGAAAAATAGAGGCAAAATCGTATTTTTCCTATTAAGTGTTGTTATGTATTATACAAACTAGTCTTTAATTCTGCTTTTGTGTGCATGTAGTTGAATGCTACATTCACTACAGAGTTGCCAATTGCAATTTTAACTTTATTAAAAGTAATAAAAAGTAAATGCTATAATATGTGAATAGGGTTGTCAGGTGTCCAGTTTTATACGGGATAGCTCAGTATTTTAGCAGTCTGTCTTGTAAAATCTTCACAAAAATACGGGGCAATTAAATGTTCAGTATTTTAAGTCTACGGGTTATAGTTAAATGTAAAAGGCCTCCTATGTCTCAAATGTATTACAGATATGAAATAGAAAGAAATTGTAATGCTCGTGGGATATTTCTCTATCAGACTAAACTTGGCCAGTAGTCTTCTTATCCCGAAGTCAAGTGGAATGATAGGAAATATCCCAGAACAGAGAGTATAGGAAATGATGACACACACAGGTGATTTTGATTAATTGTACAACCTATCAGAGAGTTACTTTTCCCTTTATATAGCAAATGTATTTTAGTTATTTTTTACATAGCCTGAGGAAACAGCCCTATAAGAGGCTGAGAAATGCGTCGCTTTTTAAATAAAGACATTAATCTTATTTTATACACTTGCTGCTGTGGTGGCGTTTATTGCTACACCACTTTGGGGTTTCTTTGGATTACATCCTGGTGTTTGCTGTGGAGTTCAGTCAGCTGGGAGGCTATGATGTCCCAGTCTGCTCTTACTGCACCTGGAGGTGCTTTCCATCCTGTAAGTGCAATCACTTGTCTTCTATACTCTCGCCCCTGTCTATACGGTATTGGGCTATGGTTTTTTGCTCTTTATCCATATATAGATAATGGAACAGTCCCCTCAGATTTCCAGACCATATATGACTGTCGGTTGGTAACAGTGAGCTGGACTACTGCAAAGTTCCAGCCCATTCCGCTAGCACCATTGGGTGCATCACGTTTGTAAGTATATTTCCTGCTTTTTCCATCAATATCATCTGTTTTGGTGGTACTAGGCCATTGTGGCGCCTCTGTTTCTCTTTCTGCAGATTACCAAATACCAGGATTCAACCATCCTCTGACAGAGAGCTGCCTTTTTCTGGAAGATATGGACTTTATGTTCAGTTTGGATATGTTGTATATTATAAATTTCTGGAGTAAGTAGGAAGCGCCCCCTATGGGATTTGGTGTGCTTAGGCACATTATTCTCACTTTTCTAGGAAATGAGGTAAGCAGTACTCATGGCAGACAGGGTAGTTCTTCACGGCAATAAGAAAAGTCAAGAGAAAGGTCAAGACAGGCAGAGTCCGGAAACAGGAGGCAATCCAGCAGTAAAGCAGTTCAAGGGTAAACCAAAAGAATGGTCAGGAACAGGCAGGTATCAGCAACAAAGGAAATCCAACAGTATAACAGTTCAAGGCTAAACCAATAGAATGGTCAGGCAGGCAGAGTTCAGCAATGGTAAGGTAATCCAAAAATGTAAGGGTTAAGCAGGCTGAGTGGTCAGACAAGCAGAGTTCAGTAACAATGTAGCAATCCAGCAGTTTAAAGAATACAGCACCCAGGAGCACACACAGGAACAACACCTATACTTGGGCCCGCAGTTTCGGGTTAATCCCAAGGGAGTGGCGGCTATTCCCGGGTACCATTGGAGAGCTCCGGGCCCCTATATGTCCCAGTCTAAAAAGCGACATGTTCCATCGCTGGGGGCTGGAGCAGCAGTTGGGGGGGGTACTCCGGACCAGCATGAGGTAGAGAGGTGTCCAAACCCCAGGTTCCCAAGTGAGCTATCTCTTAGCAATCACCCCAACCCATGCCCATCAAAGGTATGGTAAATCCTCAGAAGAACAGAGCTCTGGGGCAAAGGGCTTTTGGAGCGACCTATGTTAAAGTTCAGTGGGTATCTCTAGCTATCCCAGGCGGCGAGTAGTTTCATAAGAATCCGGCTGGGACTCGGCAAGGCAGGAAGGGGCCAGCGGGGTAGTGATCAGCTCTTTCAGGGCAAAATTAAATCATTATAACACACAAAAGGGGAACTGGTGGGAAACACAATCATCTAGATAGGAGATGTGGGTGGCCTTGGCAGCCTTTTATCCGTGACAGTGCTCTCCCCTCATAGTCCAGCAGACCCGGCTAGATCCTGATGGGTCGGCTTGGAGCTGTCCAGTGAGGCTACTCCAATTACGTTTGCTGGGAGAGGCCATCTGCTTTGCCGTTACTCTTTCCCAGCCGATATTGAATGGTGAAATGAAATGTCTGCAAGGCTAAGCTCCACTGCAACAGGCATCTATTGTCCCCGGAAACCCTATTAAGCCATATCAGGGGGTTGTGGTCTGTGAGCACTGTAAAGGACCTCCTGTACAAGTATGTTTGCAATTTCTTGAGAGCCCACACCATTGCCAAACACTCCTTCTCCACTGCCACGTAGTCTACTTCCCTAGGCAGTAGTTTTCGGCTAATGTAGGCTACGGGGTGCTCACGGCCCTCCTCATCCCCCTGGCTCAGCACTGATCCCAACCCAAACATGGAGGCATCTGTATGGACACAAAAGCATTTGGATGGGTTAGGAGCAGCCAGGCTAGGGGCAGAAACTAACACTGTTTTCAGTTGCTGGAAGGCAAGCACAGACTTGGGGGACCACAGGACTTGCCGAGATAAGTGTTTTCTGGTCAGGTCGGTCAGAGGTTTGGCCAGTTGGCAACACACTTGCAGTAGTACCCCGCTGTGCCAAGAAAGGCTAAGACTTGGGTCTTGGTTTTGGAGGTCTGCCAGTTAGCGACTGCCTCAATCTTGGCTGGCTCCGGCCTCTGTCTCCTGCATCCGACTCGGTGTCCAAGGTATTGGACCTTCGACCTTCCTACTGTGCACTTGTCTGGTTTCAGAATCAGACCTGCTGCCCTGATGCGGTCCAAGAAGGTACCTAGGTGAACCAAGTATTCCTCCCAGGTATCACTTTAGATCACGATGTCATCCAGGTAAGCAAAGGCATATTCCTGGAGGCCATCGAGGAGGCCATCTACCATCCTCTGGAACGTCGTCAGAGCATTCTTCATTCCAAATGGCATGACCTTAAACTGGTACAGGCCAAATGGGGTGATGAATGCCGACTTTGGAATGGACTTTGGGTCCAGAGGAATTTGCGAGTACCCCTTGCAGAGATCTAACATTGTCAGAAAGTTACCCCTGGCAATGTGGTCTAATAACTCATCTACCCGGGGCATAGGATAGGCATCGGTTGTGGTCCAGTCATTAAGCCTACGGTAGTTCCAAGTATATAGGACCAGCACAACAGCTAACAGCAATAGCCACAGTAGAATGTGTAAAGTAGGTGCAACACCTTCCAGGTCTCCCTCTTAAGGCCTCCAAAGTATATAAAGAGCAAAAGGTGAAGGTGGCACACTTGAATAAGTAAACCTTTATTGGATGAGCTCATCCAATAAATGTTTGCTTATTCAAGTCTGCCACCTTCATCTTTTGTTCATTAAGCCTACGGTAGTCTAAACAGAAGCAGGTTGTGACCTCCCGTTTGAGCACAAGCTCTACTGGGGATGTCCAGGGACTGTTGGATGGCTCAATAACTCCTGTATCAAGCATCTCCCTAATTTCACTGCGCATTCCTTCCCTAACTTACTCGGGAACATGTATGCCAGCTACCGCAAGGGCCCCTGTCCCAGCATCTCCACCTGGTGCACTGCTACCGTGGTGTACCCAGGGTCCGTGGAGAAAATGTCCTGTCGGCTCTCCAGTACCTGGTTGACTTGCTCCCACTGCAGAGTCCCTATCCGCTCATCTACTCTTACGTCCCCTACGCCTGCCGGTACCCTACTCTGCCAGGGCAGCTCCAGCATGGGGAGACTCTCCAATTCCTCCATGGCTGGAGAACATATGGGAGCTACCTCCTGTGGCCTTTCCTTGTACACCTTCAGCATGTTCATCTAAACATTTGGCTACCAGGTAGGTAGTATCACAAAGCTGTTCTACTACTTGATAGGGTTCCTGCAGCTTATCCGTCTTGGTGGGTTTTAGTGCAAGAACCTTCTTCTCTACTTCCAGGATGTGGTTTGCGAGCAGTACGGTCGTACCACCGCTTCTACCTACCCTGGGCAATCTGTAGGTTCTCCCGCATCGTGGTGGTGAGGTCCTTCGAGGGTCCCTCCTTCCCAACTGACCCTTCCCAGTGGGCTCTAAGCAGGTCTAGGGGCCCCCTCACCCTCCAGTCATATACTAGTTCAAAGGGAGAAAATCCAGTAGATTCCTGTGGCACCTCCTGGTTAGTGACCAAGAGGTGTAGCAGGTATCTCTTCCAGTCCTTGTGAGAGGCAGAGAATGTCCAAAGCAGCTGCTTCAATGTCCCATTGAACCTCTCGCATAATTCGTTAGTCTGGGGTGGTATGGGGAGCTCGGAAGGGGTTTTATCCCACAAAGCCTCTATAGCTGCAGGGTGAGCTCAACAGTAAACTGAGTCCCTTGGTCATAGATAATTTCCCGGGGGAAACCCACTCTGGCAAAAATCGGGAGCAGGGCATCAGCTACTGTCTCTGCCTGGACATTGGCCAGGGGGATTGCCTCCGAGTACTGGTCAGTATGTATCTCTTCCCAGAGGGGCTAGGATGGGGCAAAGGGACTAAGATGTCAACAGCCATCCTGCTGAATGTTTCATCAATGATAGGGAGGGGACGCAGGGAAGCTTTAGAGTGGTCACCTTTCTTCCCTACCCTCTGACAGATGCTCATAAGCTCCCTCTTAGCAATCACCCCAACCCATGCCCATCAAAGGTATGGCAAGTCCCCAGAAGAGCGGAGCTCTGGGGTAAAGGGCTTCTGGAGCGACCTATGGTAAAGTTCAGCGGGGATCTTTAGCAATCCCAGCCGGTGAGTAGTTCCATAAGATTCCGACTGGGACTCAGCAAGGCAGAAAGGAGCCAGCGGGGTAGTGATCAGCTCTTTCAGGGCAAAGTTCAATCATTGTAACACACAAAAGGGGAACTGGTGGGAAACATAATAGTCAAAATAGGAGAGGGGGGTGGCCTTGGCAGCCTGGTATTCATGACATAAACTAAAAAGGTTTCTTAAAATAAAATGCTATATCTGATCAATCAAAGCTACATTTTGCCTTTCATGTCCCTTTAAGGATTATCTGGTACATGGAACGCAAACGTTTTCTTTCATAACTCAGATAGAACATGCAATTTTAAACAACTTTTCAATTTACTTCTAATTTGCTTTGTTCTCTAGGTATCCTTTCTTGAAAAGCATATCTCAGTAGGCTCAGGAGCGGCAAAGCACTACTAGCGGCTAGGTGCTGATTGATGGCTGCACATATATGCCTCTTGTCATTGACTCACCTGATGTGTTCAGCTAGCTCCCAGTAGTGTATTGCAGCTCCTTCAAAAAAGGATACCAAAAGAATGAAGCAAATTTGTAAATTGGAAAGTTGTATAAAATTGTATCTTCTATCTGAATCATGAAAGAAATATTTTGGATTTCATGTCCGTTTAACTTTCTAGATTAAAGTACACAATAGTGACAGCTACATATAAATATGAATTGTATTACTGTGCCAACAGATTCCATTGCAACATTGAAATGAAATGAAATTAACAATTTTACTTTTAATTTTTTTAATTAAAAGGAACATTATCTTGTAAATAAATGATTGATGTAACAATGTATTCAAAGCAAAGATTAGCCTGAGAATAATATGTAGATGTATTTAAAATAATAGTAATTAGGTGTAAAGGTTTATTTTCTACCGGCTAGTTCTACAAAATACTTTAGTTTCTTTAAAGTAATGGATGCCCCAGGATTATTCCTCATTATTCGCACACTTTATATTTTCATAATTGTCCTCAGCAGAAGATATTAGATAAGAGAATCCTAGGTTTCAACATGGCAGCACCCATTGGTTTAAAGAAACACAAGTGATTTAGAAATCCCACAATTTTTTTGCGTAAAATAACAGGTAAAGGGGTCAATACAATTAATTAAAGTTTTTTTTTAGGACTCAACCCTTAACACTGTAGTCATAAAGGGATGGACATGGTCAGCAACAATACTCAGGTAGGTCGTGGCTGAAATCAAGACTCATCAGACCAGGCAAAGTTTTTCCAATCTTCTAATGACCAAGTTTAGTGAGCCTGTGCAAATTGTAGCCTCAGTTTCCTGTTCTTAGCTGATAGGAGTGGCACCCGGTGTGGTCTTTTGCTGCTGTAGCCCATCTGCTTCAAGGTTCAACGTGTTGTGCGTTCAGAGATTGTATTCTGCATACCTTGGTTGTAACGAGTGGTCATTTGAGTTACTGTTGCCTTTCTATCATCTCAATCCAGTTTGCTCATTCTCCTCTGACCTCTGACATCAACAAGGCATTTTTGTCCACACAACTGCCACTCACTGGATATTTTCTCTTTTTCGGGATCATTCTCTATAAACCCTAGAGATGGTTGTGCGTGAAAATTCCAGTAGATCAGCAGTTTTTTAAATACTCAGACCAGCCCGTCTGGCACCAACAACCATGCCACGTTCAAAGTCAATTAAATCCCCTTTCTTCCTCATTCTGATGCTCGATTTGTACTTCAGCAAGTCGTCTTCACTATGTCTAGATGCCTAAATGCATTGAGTGACTGCCATGGGATTGGCTGGTCAGCAATTTGTGTTACCAAGCGATTGAACAGATGTACCTAATAAAGTGGTCGGCGAGTGTATATACGTTGTGCAGTACTTTGCCTATTGTACCATATGATACATATATACGTCTGAGCTGCAGGAAGCTTCAGAAGTCTCAGCTGTAAAGTTACAGTCGAGAGCTGGAGTTTCTGAGCTCATGGCATCTGTCTTCATATGGAACCGAAGTGCGATCGGTGACACTGTAATGATCATCTGCTGGTGCTAATGGGAGGTGTAGGAGGAAAACCGGGAGGCGGGTGAGCAGTCCAGCAGCGGAGGGAGGGGGGAGGTATTGGGATGGCCCTACACTGCAGAAAATAAAAATAAAGGGAGTGGGAGGGATGGGGAGCTACACTACAGAAAAAAGGTGGCGGGGGGATCCCTAACTAAGGATCACCAGAGGGGGCAGGTGTGGTAAACACTACACTACAGAAAATGTAAATATATATATAGGTATTGTATAGGTACTGGCAGACAGCTGCCAGTATTAAAGAAGGCCACAAGCAGTGGGAGGGAAAAGAGCTGTTTGGGAGGGATCAGGGAAGTGGGAGGAATGAGAAGGATCACTACACTGCAGATAAAAAAACAAACAAACCTAAACTGCATACTGTCAGACTGTCTGCCAGTACCTGAGGGTGACCAGTGGGGGTGAGGGAGGGAAGTGAGCTGTTTGAGAGGGATCAGGTAGGGATCAGGGATGGGAAGTGTCAGGTGGGAAGGTAATCTCTACACTACAGCTAAAATTAACCTTACAAGCTACCTGATCATCCCCTTCACTGCCAGGAATAAAAGAAGTGTGGTGCGCAGCGGCAAATAGCGGCCTTCTAATTACCAAAAAGCAATGGTAAAGCCATGCATGTCTGCTATTTCTAAACAAAGGGATCCCAAAGAAGCTTTTACTACCATTTGTGACATAATTGCACAAGCAGTATGTAAATATTTTTTGTGAGAAACCCAAAGTGTGTGAAAAAGTTAATGATTATTTTTTATATGGTCGCATTTGGAAGTGAAATGGTGGCATGTAATTTACCAAAATGGGCCTAGATCTATACCTTGGGTTGTCTACTTTAAAAATATATATATATTTTTTGACAGGTATATAAAAAAATGAGGCTCTATATATTTTTAAATGGAGTGAAAGCAAAAATACTAAAAATTCTCTGGTATTTTGGTTACGTTCTTCTCTGAAAGTTCTGGTAGCGAAGGGGTTAATGACTCTTTAATTTGAAAAGTAATAATAATATTTTGATAGGATAATCATTTACATGTGACGTATACTTACTATGAAATATCAAGATTTTAACCGTATATAAACCCTGCCCTTCTGCTTAGCTTTATTTTAATGAAAACATTAAAGGGTCTATTTATCTAACCCCGGGCGGACATGATTCGCTATAGCAAATCATGACCGTCCTGCATCGCTAAATGCCGACAGCGTACGCATTTAACATTGCCCAAGTATTTCACAAGAAATGCTTATGCAATGCCGCTCCCTGCACATTCGCGGCCAATATAGCATATCTGATCGGGATGATTGCAGTCCCCCACCTAATATGTGGCGGATGAGTTAAGGAGCGGCGGCAGATACAGAATGTAAGTGATATTTTAGATGAAGTTTTTTTGTTTTTTTTTAAAACTTTTTATTTTTGTTGAGGAGAGAATAGCATATACAAACAGTCAGTTCAGACAAGTTACAATTTTCCGATGTAATAAAAGAGAAATAACAGTGCAAAACATTCTATGCAGACATCAACACATAAGTATCCAACCTGACATGTTAATCCAGGTACCTAATTTTTTAATAAATTCATAGCGTCGTTAGGGCCCAGAGAGCAACCAGGACTCTCTGGACAGGGCAGAGGCTACTTAACTCTGCCAAAAGAGAATAAATGGGGGGGGGGGGGGGTAATGCAAGGAATAGTGCACTTCATCTTTACCGCACTGGGACTATGAATGTCTGTATACTTAATCTTTAATATAATTTGAGAGAGTGGGATAGGGCAGTAATATTGGAAGCCTCCTTAGAAATGGGATACTAGTGAGATGCGTGAGGGCTCAGTAAGAATATAAAAGGGGGTGTCTTATTCCTGATAGGGGTAAATTAGTACCTTAAGTGATTAGTGTATACTTCAAGTGAGGCAGCCCAAAGGTTGACACACATTCCTTTGTTGTCACTTAGTGAGAGAAGATTTAGAAGCCAACAGGGCTTCTGGACAGGTAAAATGTGAGCCCCAATCCATGAAAGGAGCCACAGCTCTCACTAGATCGCTTTACAAAAATATAATAAAATATAAAGCAGTATTGAGTACTCAAGGAACATGTCAGTCTCACTAACCCAATAACTATATGCGCAGGTGTGAGTGTACCCAACCAGTGCCAACCTGATCTTCCTCTTTTGCCCCTTCAGTACACAGCATACCCACAGCCACTAAAGCAATATATCCAACTGTTTCTAGGATGCCACTTTTAAAAGAAAATCAGGTAGGTTTCAGTACATAGCCGCATGCAAGAAAGTCGGGCTGAATTTGCTCAACAGGCATAGGATAGAATGCCCCTTTCCCCACTACAAAATAGTTTTAAAAGAACAGAACTTCCCAGCATCTATCAGTATAATACTTAAGATAAAGATATTGTAAGATGGATAAACATTCAGAAGGCATTTGTAAGTTATGTGTCCAGCTGCGTGCGTTTAAAGATATAATAGACGGGCTATAGCACGTATTACCCACTTAAGAGGCATAGTGACAGTAAATTTATGCATGTATGGTCTCTTAGCATAATATAGGTAGTGGTAAAAGTATAAAGTACTTAACCGTAGGTAGGTCTCTCTTATGCTGCTTCAAACTGTCAGGTAGAAAAGACATCCCTAAGAGTGAAAAACAGTTCTTTTGCGTGAGTCCATTAATATTGTCCACAGCGGCAGCCAAGACTGTGTTAAGGTTTACATATCTGAAAGGACCGGGTAAGTGGATATCTTGGACCCAGAGTAAAATCCTCAAGCTAACCCACTCCTACTCGACAGCTGGGAGAACGGTTACGTCCTGGGAAAGCTGATCGGCATGTAATGCAGATGGGTCGCGAAGGTAAGTCCCTGCATCCAGCCAGATGACCTCTCCTCTGTATAGGGACCGGGCAGCGGTAGTATGAGGGGAGAAGTGTTTCAGCGGCAACAGGTCAGACTGAGCATGCAGATTTTCCCCAGATACCATCTCCCTTCTCGGACTACCTCCGTCATCCAAAGCGCCAGCAGCATCTCCTCGGGTGGGGGCTAAGGGGAGCAGGGAAGGCTCACAAGCATCTGGCCGCGCACAAACCTGCAGTATCACATCAGATTGTGGTCTTCTCCCCAGAAGTGTTCCGTTGCACCAATTAGGAAAATCTGTACTCATCCCTCTTTGGGGCCTGGGAAACTCCATCTCTGGCACGTAGTGGCTGGAGGCATTCCCTTGGGTAGTACCCTCACAGACAATGGGAGCCACAGGAGGCCTATCTCCCTCCGAGCTCGGGCATCTGCTAATCAATATTAGCCGATCCAATCTGCAAAGCAGATTGCAGTGATGTTCCTCAAAAAGGGCCAATATAGCCATGCGAGAGACCTCCATATTCACACCGCCACGTGGTTAGGCCGCACTATGTAGATCAGATAGAAAACTGGGGAAGCGCTCCTTAATCTTGCTCCAGCTTGTATAGCAGGGTCTCAGTTAGGGGTAAATCACATCCCCAGTATTTGTGAGCTCATAGGGCAAAAATAACCCCTAAAAAACACAAGGCAAAGACAGGAGCTATTGTCATATGCGTCTAGTCTCCTCGGCGGTTAGCTCCGCCCCCCATTTTAGATGGAGTTTAATTATTCATTTGTAATAAAGATGCGCTATAACTTACTTTTTAATGTAGCGCTGAAATTCTAATACCCCACGCTCTGGCTGCACACTTCAAAAGTATTTTTATGTGAGCTAATGTTTTGATCTGTTCTCCAATCAGCTCTCTAGCCATACAGCACTCACATAATTTTTTTTGTGTGTGGCTAGAGTGGCAGGTGGAGAACAGCTCAAACCGTTAGCTCACAAAAATAATTACTTTTGAAGTGGACGTCCAGAGCGCGGGAGTATTTAAATTTCACAGCTACATTACAAAGTAAGTTAAAGTGTCTGTCAATTACAACTGATGAATTAAAATGATGGTAAATACAAGCATTTAACAAATTCTAGGATTTACAATCACTAAAAATCAAGAGCAGTTTTAATTGATCAAACATGTATAAAAGGGTGCTAAACTCACCCTTTCTGTGACGTCGCACAGCGCTAAATTTAGCGGCTCCAGCCACCCAAGGCATAACAATCTTCTACGAATAAGGTGCCGCTTCCACCTCTGAAACGATAGTGGTGCGGGAATACAGAAACCTGTCAGTTAAAACGCACTGCTATTGGTTAAGAGGTGCAAACATCACCTCATTCAAGGAGATCGTTGTGCCGTGGCCGGCCAGAGCTGCAGAGTTTAGCGCTGTGTAACGACACACAAAGGGTGCGTTTAACACCCTTTGGTACATGTTTGATCAATGAAACTCCCTTTGATTTTTAGTGATGGTAAATTCTAGCGTTTGTTAAACGCTTAGCTTTACCATCCCTTTAAACCTCATCAAAAATATTGCTAACACTCCGGATCTGATTATACATTAGGGAATGTTTACCAACACTTTAACTCCAGGTAATTGCTTCTTCATACATAGCTTAACTATTGTATTGGGTAGAATTTACCCAACAAACATAGAGTAGCATAAGGGGTCCAGCAGTCTCACTTCCTGCTAATAATGATGTGTGGGAACAGGTCTATCAAGAGGGTACTTAACTATACTAAGGGAAAGTTTCTATGGCAACCCATATTACTAAAGTGCCAATATTGTACGGTATTGTATACAAATATGTATTGGGCCATGAAAACATTTGTCATTTTTTTAAACACTTAGGAATCAGAATACGTCTTTATAAGAAGCCCAGAACTCAACAAATACCAAGCACCATATTACCATGACAACCAGATGCACAGAAAAAAACAAATCCCCACTTTTGACTGCTAGAGCAGATTTGGCTTTGCATACTGTCTGTAAAACCTTTTTATATCCCTCCCAAACACTAACACCTAGATTACGAGTTTTGCGCTAAACAGGGTGCGAAACAAACGCAACAAAAGTTGCGTTATTTCACCCCCATATCGCTGCCATTCCGAGTTTCTGAAAAGCCTCCTTGTGCGTGCGATATGGTGGCGTTAAGCTCCATACCGCACAAAATGCAAGGGCTGCTTTGACGTGCTCGTGCATGCTTTCCCCCATAGACATCAATGGGGAGAGAGTGTTATAAAAAAAACTAACACCTGAAGAGTGGAATTGCGATCTCCGTAATGCAACCCCATTTATGTCTATGGGGAAAAGAAAGTTATATTTAAACCTAACATCCTAACATAAACCCCAAGTCTAATCACCCCTAATCTGTTGCCCCCGACATCGCTGCCACTATAATAAAGTTATTAACCCCTAATCTGCTGTCCCAACATCGCCAACACAATTAAAAGTTATTAACCCCTATTCTGCCGCTCCCAACATCGTCAACACTATAATAAAGTTATTAACCCCTATTCCGCCACTCCCCGACATTGCCACCACTATAATAAAGTTATTAACCCCTTATCTGCCGCACCCGACATTGCCGCCACTAATAAAAGCTATTAACCCCTATCCCGCCGATCCCCGACATTGCCGCCACTAAATAAAGTTATTTACCCCTAAACCACCGGCCTCCCACATCTCCGCCACTAAATAAACCTATTAACCCCAAAACCACGACCCCCACATTGCAAAACACTAAATTAAACTATTAACCCCTAAACCTAATACCCCCAACTTTAAATTAAAATTGCACTATAACTCTATTTAAATAAATAAAAACTTAACTGTGAAATAAATATAAACCTAACATTAAACTATAAATTAACCTAATATAACTATTCTGATAAAATAAAAAAATACTAACAATTAAAAAATCTAAATTACCACTTAAATGTTATGACTAAATGGGTTAGATATATGTACCTACTATGACTTCAAACTCCTGTTTGGGTTATGTGTATAGGAACAGCCCATCCTACTATAACTATTTAGGTTCTGGCTCATACGACAGAACTATTTTACTGAGCTGTCCGCAGCAGAGGCAGCATAATATGGTTTATATTATGTGAAGTGTCAGTGATAGCTAGACAATATTGAGAAACCGCAAGGAGTCTACGACCTAATAGGTAACTTTTCCTATATATATATTATAGCTAAGCCCAGTGTTTAGAAGTTGATAAGCTAAGTGATAGGACATTGCTAGGCTAAGTGATATCTGATAGCACTCTATATACATAGTACCACCTACTACTAATATCCTCTCATTTGACCTAGTATATGTCATAAAACTCTATATTGACCTCCTATAGTTAGAGAATTTTAATGATGCTTATGTTATATTATTATGTATCATATCTAGTACAACCAATTTACAGGCATACATAAGCTGTTAGTATTTTGTTACATTGGTTAACTACAGTGCTTGCTTGTTTGTTTACCATAGGGATGATGATTAGCTAATGTGACAACTATAGGTTTTATATTTTACTTGACAACTCTAGTTGGTACTTTTCTATTATCATTTTAGTGGTTACTATATATATACATAGATATATTGCTGTTGTATCTAGGTTAAATGATGTACCTAAAGTTCATATTACCCACTAACTAGCTGCAGCAATATTTCCTACAGGGTACCAGGTCTTGACATAGTTGTGTTATTGTATATTATCCACACATCTGGTTATATGATATGTGTGGGAATTGTAGTATATTGAATATTAGTATGTCTTCAGCACCTTAAGAAAAGTTATATTAACAAAGACAGGACAGATATCTCCCCTCACCCTTTCCCACTCTGTGAGTCAGAGTGAGTCATATCCAATGCCCCTTCTCCGTCTTCGTCCAGTGGTGACAGCAATCCCTGAGGGGAGATACAACTCATATCCCTTCCCCATACTAGTTTAGTGGCGACAAAATCCCAGAGGGGTGATACATCTACTTGAGTACCTTACGTGGTTAAAACATTAAGCACTTATTTCTCCTTACAATGACATATAGACCATTTGCCAACCCAGCTTTAAAATTTCATCTTTCCGTTCCGTCCCCCCATATCCCTTTTTCCCCCTTCCCCTTATACCAGTGTGCTTACTCCGTAGGCAAAGGAACATATGTCCTATAGGGGAACCTCCTACCCCACTTCTTTACACCTATGAGCTTACTTCGTAAGCATTGGAAAATAAATCCTATAGAATTTCACCTTGGTTTTCATGTATGTCTATACGTTTAATATCCATTGTTATTACAATATCAGGACATTTTATTTTTTGTACTTGAATTAGCTACTATAAAACTTTTAGTAGCCTAACTGGCTACTATATAAATTGAGAATGTAATACAAGTTGAGAATGTTATACGTTGTAATTATGTTTAATATTGCTAAGGTTCATATTAGGCGTTCTCCTAATGGATATTTTATAGAATTTTGTCGATAATGTGACATACCATCAGTGTTGGATAAATGGTTGGATACAACGAAAAGTATCCATGCAAATATTTTTTATACCGTGATACATTGTATACATCTGTGCTTATTCCCTTTCTTGATTGACTCTTTGTATACATCTATGTTCAATGATTATTTGTTTACTTATGCAAAAATGTTCAATAAAACAATTTTGGGAAAAAAAAAATAAAATCTAAATTACAACTAAAAAAACAAACAAAATCCTACAAAAAATTGAATTAATCTAAGTTTACCAAAAATAATTAACACTAAAATCACGAAAAATAAAAAACACTAAGATTACAAAAAAATAAACGAAATTATCAAAAATAATAGCCCTATAAAAATAAAAAAGCCCCCATAATAAAAACACCCCCTAGCCTACAATAAACTATCAATAGCCATTAAAAGGTACTTTTGTAGGGCATCGTCCTAAAGAAATCAGCTCTTTTACCTGTAAAAAAATAAAATGTCCCCCCAACAGTAAATTTGAACAACCAATAGGATTTCAGTAGCTCTCATCCTATTGGCTGTTTTGAACATCCAATAGGATTTCAGAAGCTCTCATCCTATTGACTAATTTGAATTTGAAGAATCAAATCAGCCAATAGGAATGCAAGGTACGCCGTTTTGAAACGGCTACCTTGCATTCAACTTCAGTGTACGGCGGCAACTGTATGAAGAGGACGCTCCGTGCAGGATGGCATCGGCTTCCAGGATGGCTCTGCGTCTGTCAGGGTTTTTTCCCCTGCTTTGTTTGCCATATGCTGCTGGCAGTCATTTTACTCACCTTTCTTACTGAATCTGGTACAGAGTCTGTGATGCTGCTCATTTCCTGCATGCCCTGTTATGGCCAGACTGTTGTATATCATCCGTGTGTGTCATCACTTATATTTAAAGGGCCTCTGTTCAGTATGCTTTGCCCTTGTGTTGTCTCAGACCTGTTTGTGAGTTCCTGTGTTCCAGTTCCTGTGTATTACCTTGCTAGTCTGACGTCTCTTCTGGTTCCTGATCCTTGGCTTGTTCCTGACTTTGCTGTTCTCCTTGTTCCTGATTCCGGCTCGTCTGACTACCAGCTCTGGTTTTGACTCCTGGCTTGTTATTTGACTTGTGGACTTTATATTATTTTTGTTATTAATAAAGGTGTGATTATTTTTGCCCTTCTCGTCTCAGTCTGATTCCTGGCAATCTGACATTACTCAAGGGCCATGAATCCTGATGGTGCTAATAATCCACCTTTACCTACCATCATATCCAGGATAGATGAACAGGATCACTGCATGGATTAATTTGCACTAGCCCTGCAAACCCTGCTGACTTGCACTGCACATTTGGACCAGAGTGTCCCACAAGTTATGGCTGCTCCTTTTTCCGCTGCTGCACCTAGTCCTACCAGGAGCATGTCCGGTTCTGCACCTGTACCTCAGCATTAAGGAGGCAATCCTAATCAGTGCAGAGGGTTTTTGAACCAGGTGAGCATTTACTTTGAGATGTTACCTCAGGCGTTTCCCTCTGACAGAGCTAAGGTGGGATTTCCCATCTCTTTACTCTCTGACACGGCCCTTGTCTGGGCTAATCCCTTGTGAGAGACTAATAAACCTGTGATTTCTAATTACCCTGAATTTGTGGCCTCCTTTCGAAGGGAATTTGATGTTCTGGCTTGCTCCTTCTCTGCTGCCAAACGACTCATGTCCATTCAGCAAGGTACGAGATCTGTTGCTGAGTATGCCATTGAGTTCCGTATGCTTGCCGCAGAGGTTGGTTGGAACAATTAAGCCCTTGTTGCTGCCTTCTTTCATTGGCTCTCCGATGCGATTAAAGACGAAGTTGCTGCCAGAGATTTACCAGAGGATCTCAAGGCTTTGGTGTCTTTTTTAATCCTAATTGACATCAGACTCAGAGAGAGGTCCTCTTTCAAGGAGCGCTTGCGGAAGCCTACTGTTCCTGTGCTGGGGGCTACTTCATTGACAGTGCTTTTGTATCACAGCACTCCATTCCTGTATTGCCTCAGTCCATTCTGCTTGCTATTGAGGCCATTGATGGTAGGCCTCTTCAGCCTGCACTCGTTACTCGCGAAACCACTCCGTTATCCATGGCTGTTGGGGCTCTTCATTTTGAAACCCTCCAGTTCCAGGTGATTAACTCTCCTCATTTTCCGGTTATTCTGGGTTATCCCTGGTCTCCGATTTAAAGGATAGACCTCAGCGCCTGATGAGAACCTATGAGTCTGGGAGCGGGTGACTCCTAGCTATTACCCAGTGTAAGATACTGAAAATGTGAGAGATCCCAGGCGCCTACCCTGAGGAGGCTAGGTTTGAGTGAACGGATATACCAGTATGGCTAAAAAGTATATATATATAATTTAATACAGAGTAAAAACAACGTAAAAACAAATTACAGTACAGACTTCATGGATCCATGATAAAAAATAGTATGTAACAATTGGTAAAAAATAAAACAATATAACAATACGCAATTGATGATACGAATCTATTAACTTCAAATGGTAATCTTAGTTAATTAAACAGCAAAGTAATCCCTGAAAATATGAATTCCAAACAGAAAAAGGAATAAGAATAAAGTGTGTAAAATCCTGTTGTAAATAGTCAATGTGTTATTCAAAAGTAAATTCTATGTAATCCGGTGGTAGTTGAAAGTCTAAAACAGTGACGAAAGTCTCAAAAAATGAAAGTCTCAAAAAATGAAAGTCTCAAAAAATAATAATAATAACAAAAGTTCCGTGCATCAAACAAATAGCAAATTGGTGCAGTTGTAGCAAATTCTTTAGTGTAGAAACTTCTTTAGTGTAGAAACTTCGGCCAGCACTGGTAAGCCTACAATAGAATAAGGCTTACCAGTGCTGGCCGAAACGCGTTGACCAGCACTGGTAAGCCTTATTCTATTGTTTGCTATTCATTTAGGACAATCTACACTATAT
The DNA here is from genome assembly GCF_027579735.1 of Bombina bombina. Lineage (NCBI taxonomy): Eukaryota > Metazoa > Chordata > Amphibia > Anura > Bombinatoridae > Bombina > Bombina bombina. Next base: position 143,510,764 of record NC_069510.1, read on the forward strand.
TCTATTTTTGCTTTTTCCACAGGTGGATCGTTCTTTCCTTTTTTGTTATTGTTGTATTGCTTTCACATCAACTACCCAGTACCACTAATATTGGTTTTGAAGACTGTTGGAGCATTCACAATTTTTCATTTTTTATTCTTTTATTTTTATTTTTCTCATTTTTTGGATTTTTATACATCACTTTTTATGCTGTGAAGTTTCTACACTAAAGAATTTGCTACAACTGCACCAATTTGCTATTTGTTTGATGCACGGAACTTTTGTTATTATTATTATTTTTTGAGACTTATATATTTTTTGAGACTTTCATTTTTTGAGACTTTCGTCACTGTTTTAGACTTTCAACTACCACCGGATTACATAGAATTTACTTTTGAATAACACATTGACTATTTACAACAGGATTTTACACACTTTATTCTTATTCCTTTTTCTGTTTGGAATTCATATTTTCAGGGATTACTTTGCTGTTTAATTAACTAAGATTACCATTTGAAGTTAATAGATTCGTATCATCAATTGCGTATTGTTATATTATCCCTGGTCTCCGCAATGTATTTCCACTTGTCTTCAGAAACCAGTCAAATTCCTGTGCACTTCTTCATTATCTCAATTGCCTGAGGAGTACAGAGAGTTCTAAGATGTTTTTGACAAGGTGCGTGCCAGTACGTTGCCTCCTCACCGGTCTTACGATTGTGCCATAGACCTGCAACCCGGAGCCATTCCTCCTCGGGGCCGGGTTTACCCTCTCTCTATTGCAGAGAATTGTGCTATGGAGGAGTATGTTGCCAATGCTCTGTCACAGGGAATCATCCACAAATCCTGCTCTCCTGCAGGGGCTGGCTTCTTTTTCGTGAAGAAAAAAGGGTTGCGAGTTAAGACCATGCATCGATTACAGGGGTCTTAATCGTCTTACCATTAAGAATGCTTACCCTATTCCGCTTATTACCGAGCTCTTTGACCACCTCAAGGGAGCTACAGTCTTTTCTAAACTTGATTTGAGAGGAGCATACAATCTTGTTAGGATTAAGGAGGGTCATCAATTGAAAACAGAATTTAACACCAGGAGCAGGCATTATGAGTATCTTGTATTGCACTTTGGCCTATGTAATGCCCCAGCTGTTTTCCAGGAATTTATTAATGATGTTCTACAAGATATGTTGCAACAGTGTGTTGTGGTGTACTTAGATGATATCCTCATACACTCACCCACTCTTGCGGCTCATCGTTCTGATGTTACACGGGTACTTCAGAGACTACGTGAGAACGGCCTGTTTTGTAAACTCAAGAAATGTGAGTTCCATCAGACACAAGTAACCTTCCTTGTCTGCAGTCCTGCAGTAGCCTTGCCCAGTTGGTCTTCGCTCTATTCAACGTTTTAATAAGGCTTTTGAGAGTCTTAAGACTGCCTTTGCTGCCGCTCTAGTTCTGGCTCATCCTAACCCTGTCCTGGCTTTCATTCTTGAGGTCGATGCGTCTGAGACTAGAGTAGGTGCCCTCTTGTCTCAATGCCCTACACCTGATGGTTCCTTGCATCCGTGCGGTTTCTTCTCTAAGAAATTGTCTCCGGCGGAGTGCAATTATAAAATTGGCGACAGGGAATTACTGGCCATAATTTTATCACTCAAGGAATGGAGGCACCTTCTCAATGTACTAGCATACCAGAGCTCATTAATACTGACCACAAGAATTTGACTTATCTATCCGAAGCAAAACGTTTGTCACCCCGACAGGCCAGATGGGCGCTATTGTTGTCTCGGTTTAATTATGTGGTTTCCTACCTGCCTGGTAGTAAGAATGTTAGGGCTGATGCCCTCTCTCGTCAATTTTCGCCTCTGTCCAAGGAGGAGTCTGTACCTATTCCAGTTATACCTCCTGACTATATTTTGGCCACCATACGTACAAACCAATACACCTCCTGAGAAACCTAGTGGTAAGTGCTTTATACCTGAGAATCTTCAAACTAAACTATTGCACACTTACCACTATCCTAAAGCCACAGGTCTCACGGGCAAGAACCAAATGATTTGGTCTGTTACTAGACAATTCTGGTGGCCGGCTTGAAGCAACTTTTACCCCTGCAGTCTGGGTTGTGATCACACACTCTGCACCAGATTCAGCAAGAAAAGGAGAGGGGAAAAAAAGTTTAAGACAAACGGCCGTTTGTGAATTCAAGTCCGAGTTCCCATACACGCGTTGGAGGCGTGCATCGTGAATACCTGTTTCAGGAGGCTGCCCGGGAAACAAAGAACCCAGACTGCAGGGGTAAAAGTTGCTTCAAGCCGGCAGCATAAAAGAAACCCATACACGCAGGAGCGTGGTCCAGGTTTCGATACCAAAGAGCAAGGATCAGGTTTTGACACCTAAGAAACTTACTTTATGCAAAGAGGGAAGGCAGAAAACATACACCGGTAAGAGCCATCCTAATACCATCAGACACAGATGTGTCAGAAGACCCGGTAAGCCCATCCTTATACGTAAACAAAAATATCTATATTACAGACAAGTCTACAAATTATAGAAAACATCAAAAGACATTGTAAAGACAAGTGACTTACTTAATTACAATTTATAGAATCATGAAGAGAGACATTGTTACTTTGTGATTGAAAGACTGAGAAAAAAGCCACTACAACTGCGGCACCATATTATTAAGGTGGAATAGGCTAATAAAATTAGAAAGGTGGAATTATTTAGAAAGATCACTCAAAACACTTTATACTGTATTGTTTTTATATAACACAAAATTGTTTTAATTCCAGGGAGACGTCCCTAATATATACCAATGCATTATACTTTTTAATCATATTTTAAAATAAATGTACGTTTGATAAAATTGTATAGAGGTCTCCAGACTATCTTATTTAGCTCACAGCGCTCCTTTACTCCATATTGTTTTAACACGTTGCTGCGTATATTGCCTCCTGCTTAGTCTGTGCATAGAATAAGACTCCTCGACGTCTACCTGTGGGTCTTCTTCAACTTATTGCTAATGGTGAGCGTCCTTGGACACATCTTTCCATGGACATCATTGTCGAGCTCCCTGTTTCCAATGGCAATACTGTAATCCTAATGGTGGTTGACCGTTTTTCTAAAATGTTACATTGCATTCCCTTGAAGAAGTTGCCTACCGCTCAGGAGCTTGCTTCAATTTTTGCCCGAGAGGTCTTCCATTTACATGGGTTACCCAAGGAGATAGTCCCGGACTGGGGTAGCCAGTTTATCTCCAGATTTTAGTGTTTCTTTTGTGCTCAGATGGGGATCCAGCTTTCCTTCTCCTCGGCATATCACCCTCATTCCAATGGGTCTGTGGAACGGTCTAATCAAGCTCTGGAACAGTTCTTCCATTGCTATGTCTCAGATCACCACAGTAATTGGTCTGAACTGTTACCTTGGGCAGAGTTCGCTCTAATAATGCATCCTCCCAGTTATCCCCGTTCATGGCGAATTATGGGTTTCAACCATCCTTGTTGCCCGATTCATTCATGTCTCAGGGTATTCCGGCTTTGGAGGAGCATCTCCAGCAACTCCGTTCCACGTGGGTTCAGATTCAGGATTGCCTTCATCATTCTATGCAGCGCCAAAAGTTCCAGGCTGATCGTAGGCGTCTGCCCACACCTTCCTACCAGGTTGGTGAGAGGGTTTGGCTGTCCTCCTGCAACTTGAACCTTTGTGTGTCTTCCAATAAACTGGCTCCCCGTTATGTTGGTCCTTTTCAGATACTCTGACGGGTCAATTCTGTGGCCTACGCTCTTGACCTTCCTCCTGCAATACGCATCTCCAATATTTTTCATGTCTCCCTCTTGAAACCATTGGTTTGTAATCAGTTTACCACTGTGTTGCCTCATCCCAGTCCTATCTCTGTTGACAACCATGAAAAATATGAGGTCAGCAGCATTATTGACTCTCGTATGTGAAGGGGTCACGTACAGTATTTGGTTCACAGGAGGGGCTACAGTCCGGAGGAGTGTTCATAGGTACCCTCCTCTGATGTTCATGTTCCCGCCCTCCTCCGTGCCTTCCATGCCTGTTTCCCCAATAAGCCTTTTGTCCTCCTGTGGGGGAGGGGTCATTGAGGGGAGGGTACTGTCAGGGTTTTTTCCCTGCTTTGTTTGCCATGTGCTGCTGGCAGCCATTTTACTCACCTTTTCTACTGAATCTGGTACAGAGTGTGTGATGCTGCTCATTTCCTGCACACCCTCTTATGGCCAGACTGTTGTACATCATCCGTGTGAGACAGGTTGCAGTCTCAGAATTGTGATGTCATCACTTATTATTTAAAGGGCCTCTGTTCAGTATGCTTTGCCCTTGCGTTGTCTCAGACCTGTTTGTGAGTTCCTGTGTTCCAGTTCCTGTGTATTACCTGGCTAGTCTGACGTCTCTTCTGGTTCCTGATCCCTGGCTTTTTCCTGACTTTGCTGTTCTCCTTGTTCCTGATTCCGGCTCGTCTGACTACTTGCTTTGGCTCCTGACTCGGCTTGTCTGACTACCAGCTCTGGTTTTGAGGTTTTGACTCCTGGCTTGTTATTTGACTTGTGGACTTTTTATTATTTTTGTTATTAATAAAGGTGTGATTATTTTTGCCCTTCTCGTCTCAGTCTGATTCTTGGCATCCTGACAGCGCTGCCAGTAAAGAAGATAGAAGATGCCCCTCGGGATGGATGAAGACCTTGGCGTCTGGATGAAAAAGTTGCCGCCTGGATGGAGATGGATGTCCGGACTTCAGAAACTGTGAGTAGATCTTCTGGGGTTAGTGGTTTTTTTAATTTTTTGGGATGTTTTTTTTTTAAGATTAGGGGTGGGCCGCAGATTAGGGGTTAATAACTTTATTGAATAGTCGCAATGTGGGCGGCAGATATGGGGTTAATAGGTTTAATAGAGTGTTTGCGATGCGGGAGAGTGGCGGTTTAGGGGTTAATAGGTAGTTTGTGGGTGTTAGTGTGCTTTGTAACAGTTTAGTTATGAGTTTTATGAAACATTTTTGCTACACAAAATCCATAACTACTGCTCTCAGATGGCGGTATGGATCGTGTCGCTATAGGCTGTAACGCTAGCATTTTAGCCTCACCGCACAACCTGTAATACCGGAGCTATGAAAATCCCACGCAAAAACGTAATTTATCTAGGTGAGAGTGATCTATTAAAGATTCTGTGCGCTATGCATGAAGACTGTCTACCCTGGTAAATTCAGAGATTAGCGTGTGCACTGGGCGCCAATCTTGGGGCTGCCTTGTACAGTGTATTGAGAAAGTATTATGGAATAGTATAATTATCAGTTATATTCTCAGATATTCTCTGTCCAAAGCTGCAGAAGACTTGCAGCAGGGGTGTATACTGAAGACGTAGCAACTCTGCAGCCTTCTGTTGAGTAAAATAAAAATGTATTTTAGTGCACTTTATACCCTTCTGTTTAACTTTCCTTTCACAGGTCCAAACAAGATAAAACACACACAACATAACACATTCTCTTTTTTAGAATTCTTTCAGAGAAACCAATTCCATATCCAGAAAGATGTTACTGACATTTCACAAAACTCATCCAGTTCATATGAATGTCAGTGTATAGTGAATTATGTTAAGTATGTAATCACATTTCACAGACATTTCTGCTGTGCTTTGCTCGGTGCACCTGGAATTATGCAGCTGAAATATTGGCTTTTGCTTCACATTGTATTGGGTAAAATAGTGTACCCCTGTTTGATGATATATCTCTTGGCCATAGCTTGGCTGTTTTTTGTTTTTTGTTTCTTTTTCAAATAACAATTTTTATTTCAAAGCTAAAATGTTTATTTGCATAAATGATTTCAAAGCATTAATCATTAGAGGTCCAGAGGGCTAGAAGGATATAAAGGTGTATTCTTACAAAATAAAACAAAGGGAAATCACAGCAGTAGCCAATAAAAATATAACTATAAAGTCCAAAGCCCTATTTGTATGCAGATACAAGACAGGGCATTCTAGGTAGTATAGTGGTCACTGTAATATGCCCCTTTCTTGATCATCCATCGTAAGCCACCCTCCCTCCATCACCTGCCACCTGGCCAGTACCCAAGGGTACCACTCTGCCAGTAATCACACAGATCTTCTCTACTCTAAAAAACTAAACCATCAGCCCACTCCAACATACCCTCTAGTAGGGCTCAGCAACCTTGGCACCCCAGATGTTTGGAACTACATTTCCCATGATGCTTTGACACACTTTAGGCTGGCTGAGTATTATGGGAAATGTAGTTCTGAAACATCTTGGGTGTTGGCACCTGCATTATAGCACCCATAAATCCACTGCTATTAACTCCATTACCTCTAGTAACGCTGTATCACCTAGAACTATCCCAATTAACCCTAAACCACCCAGGCTACGCACCACAGTAAACAACCACCCATCACCGTTAATGCTATTAACTCTAAAATATTTCCCATGAACCATCTGTTTTCTAAATTTGTGTTTTTGTTACATTATAATACAGTTTTACAGCATTACTGTCTTATTATAAAGACTAAGGCCTAGATTTGGAGTTTGGCGGTAAAAGGGCTGTTAACGCTCCGCGGGCTTTTTTCTGGCCGCACCATAAAATTAACTCTGGTATCGAGAGTTCAAACAAATGCTGCGTTAGGCTCCAAAAAAGGAGCGTAGAGCATTTTTACCGCAAATGCAACTCTCGATACCAGAGTTGCTTACGGACGCGGCCGGCCTCAAAAACGTGCTCGTGCACGATTCTCCCATAGGAAACAATGGGGCTGTTTGAGCTGGAAAAAAACCTAACACCTGCAAAAAAGCAGCGTTCAGCTCCTAACGCAGCCCCATTGTTTCCTATGGGGAAACACTTCCTACGTCTGCACCTAACACTCTAACATGTACCCCGAGTCTAAACACCCCTAACCTTACACTTATTAACCCCTAATCTGCCGCCCCCGCTATCGCTGACCCCTGCATATTTTTTTAAACCCCTAATCTGCCGCTCCGTAAACCGCCGCAACCTACGTTATCCCTATGTACCCCTAATCTGCTGCCCTAACATCGCCGACCCCTATATTATATTTATTAACCCCTAATCTGCCCCCCTCAACGTCGCCGACACCTGCCTACACTTATTAACCCCTAATCTGCCGAGCGGACCTGAGCGCTACTATAATAAAGTTATTAACCCCTAATCCGCCTCACTAACCCTATCATAAATAGTATTAACCCCTAATCTGCCCTCCCTAACATCGCCGACACCTAACTTCAATTATTAACCCCTAATCTTCCGAGCGGAGCTCACCGCTATTCTAATAAATGGATTAACCCCTAACGCTAAGTCTAACCCTAACACTAACACCCCCCTAAGTTAAATATAATTACTAAGTTACAGAAAATAAAAAAATATTTACAAACATAAGAAAAATATTACAACAATTTTAAACTAATTACACCTACTCTAAGCCCCCTAATAAAATAACAAAGCCCCCCAAAATAAAAAATTCCCTACCCTATTCTAAATTAAAAAAGTTACAAGCTCTTTTACCTTACCAGCCCTGAACAGGGCCCTTTGCGGGGCATGCCCCAAGAATTTCAGCTCTTTTGCCTGTAAAAGAATAAATACAATACCCCCCCCCCAACATTACAACCCACCACCCACATACCCCTAATCTAACCCAAACCCCCCTTAAATAAACCTAACACTAAGCCCCTGAAGATCTTCCTACCTTGTCTTCACCATCCAGGTTCACCGATCCGTCCTGAAGAGCTCCTCCGATGTCCTGATCCAAGCCCAAGCGGGGGCTGAAGAGGTCCATGATCCGGTCAAAGTCTTCATCCAAGCGGGGCAGAAGAGGATCTTCCATCCGATTGAAGTCATCATCCAGGTGGCATCTTCTATGGTCTTCCATCCGGAGCGAAGCGGCAGGATCCTGAAGACCTCCAGCGCGGAACATCCATCCGGACCGACGACTGAACGACGAATGACTGTTCCTTTAAGGGACGTCATCCAAGATGGCGTCCCTCGAATTCCGATTGGCTGATAGGATTCTATCAGCCAATCGGAATTAAGGTAGGAATTTTCTGATTGGCTGATGGAATCAGCCAATCAGAATCTAGTTCAATCCGATTGGCCGATCCAATCAGCCAATCAGATTGAGCTCGCATTCTATTGGCTGATCGGAACAGCCAATAGAATGCGAGCTCAATCTGATTGGCTGATTGGATCAGCCAATCGGATTGAACTTGATTCTGATTGGCTAATTCCATCAGCCAATCAGAAAATTCCTACCTTAATTCCGATTGGCTGATAGAATCCTATCAGCCAATCGGAATTCGAGGGACGCCATCTTGGATGACGTCCCTTAAAGGAACAGTCATTCGTCGTTCAGTCGTCGGTCCGGATGGATGTTCCGCGCTGGAGGTCTTCAGGATCCTGCCGCTTCGCTCCGGATGGAAGACCATAGAAGATGCCGCCTGGATGATGACTTCAATCGGATGGAAGATCCTCTTCTGCCCCGCTTGGATGAAGACTTTGACCGGATCATGGACCTCTTCAGCCCCCGCTTGGGCTTGGATCAGGACATCGGAGGAGCTCTTCAGGACGGATCGGTGAACCTGGATGGTGAAGACAAGGTAGGAAGATCTTCAGGGGCTTAGTGTTAGGTTTATTTAAGGGGGGTTTGGGTTAGATTAGGGGTATGTGGGTGGTGGGTTGTAATGTTGGGGGGGGGGGGTATTGTATGTGTTTTTTTTACAGGCAAAAGAGCTGAAATTCTTGGGGCATGCCCCGCAAAGGGCCCTGTTCAGGGCTGGTAAGGTAAAAGAGCTTGTAACCTTTTTAATTTAGAATAGGGTAGGGAATTTTTTATTTTGGGGGGCTTTGTTATTTTATTAGGGGGCTTAGAGTAGGTGTAATTAGTTTAAAATTGTTGTAATATTTTTCTTATGTTTGTAAATATTTTTTTATTTTCTGTAACTTAGTTCTTTTTTATTTTTTGTACTTTAGCTAGTTTATTTAATTGTATTTATTTGTAGGAATTGTGTTTAATTAATTTATTGATAGTGTAGTGTTAGGTTAATTGTAGGTAATTGTAGGTATTTTATTTAATTAATTTATTGATAGGGTAGTGTTAGGTTTAATTATAACTTAGGTTAGGATTTATTTTACAGGTAAATTTGTTATTATTTTAACTAGGTAACTATTAAATAGTTCTTAACTATTTAATAGCTATTGTACCTGGTTAAAATAATTACAAAGTTGCCTGTAAAATAAATATTAATCCTAAAATAGCTATAATATAATTATAATTTATATTGTAGCTATATTAGGGTTTATTTTACAGGTAAGTATTTAGCTTTAAATAGGAATCATTTATTTAATAAGAGTTAATTTATTTCGTTAGATAAAAATTATATTTAACTTAGGGGGGTGTTAGTGTTAGGGTTAGACTTAGCTTTAGGGGTTAATCAATTTATTAGAATAGCGGTGAGCTCCGCTCGGCAGATTAGGGGTTAATAATTGAAGTTAGGTGTCGGCGATGTTAGGGAGGGCAGATTAGGGGTTAATACTATTTATGATAGGGTTAGTGAGGCGGGTTAGGGGTTCATAACTTTATTATAGTAGCGCTCAGGTCCGCTCGGCAGATTAGGGGTTAATAAATGTAGGCAGGTGTCGGCGACGTTGAGGGGGGCAGATTAGGGGTTAATAAATATAATATAGGGGTCGGCGATGTTAGGGCAGCAGATTAGGGGTACATAGGGATAACGTAGGTGGCGGCGATTTGCGGTCGGAAGATTAGGGGTTAATTATTTTAAGTAGCTGGCGGCGACGTTGTGGGGGGCAAGTTAGGGGTTAATAAATATAATATAGGGGTCGGCGGGGTTAGGGGCAGCAGATTAGGGGTACATAAGTATAACGTAGGTGGCGGTCGGCAGATTAGGGGTTAAACATTTTAATAGAGTGGCGGCGATGTGGGGGGACCTCGGTTTAGGGGTACATAGGTAGTTTATGGGTGTTAGTGTACTTTAGGGTACAGTAGTTAAGAGCTTTATAAACCGGCGTTAGCCAGAAAGCTCTTAACTCCTGCTATTTTCAGGTGGCTGGAGTTTTGTCGTTAGAGCTCTAGCGCTCACTTCAGAAACGACTCTAAATACCAGCGTTAGAAAGATCCCATTGAAAAGATAGGATACGCAAATGGCGTAGGGGGATCTGCGGTATGGAAAAGTCGCGGCTGAAAAGTGAGCGTTAGACCCTTTAATCACTGACTCCAAATACCGGCGGTAGCCTAAAACCAGCGTTAGGAGCCTCTAACGCTGGTTTTGACGGCTACCGCCGAACTCCAAATCTAGGCCTAAATACTTTATTCAACTTGCACTTAAAAGAATAATTATTACATATATTAAACAATGATCTCATAGTTAAAAGGACATTAAACACTAAATAGATTTTATAAGCATAGTATTTAGCTTATGCCCTGCTTCCCTATAGTTACGGGTGCCGCCATGAAATGTACTTTTCTCATCATTCCAGTGCTTTTGTGTTTGCACATAACCAGCAACTTGCCTTCCGATACCTGCAGTGTAATCTAGGTTCCAAAATGGCGGCACCCATAATTAGAGGGTGGTAAATAAGCGGTTACTGTCCCTTTAATAAAGGATTTTTAAACAGCTTTTTAGCCATTGGATTTACAATTTACTGCAGCTTAATGAACGACAAGTTGATTGACAGTGAAAAGCTGAATTTCCGGATGTAACTCCTTCAAGTAAGCAGAAGGAAAGAAGCAGTGTGCAGAGAAAGACATGGATCAGTAGGGATCGGATTGCTTGGGATAACATAAAAATGACCCACATGATCTGGAAGGGTAAGATCATTGTTATTTGCATATTGATTTTGGTATTGGTGCTACCAAACCCTTGAGCCTGGGAGTAAGTTTTAGATTACTTCATATATAATTACAAATATTGACCCATTATCATCTGATCCATTTGTACTTCAGTTTGTGCTTTATCAAAGATGTCATAGTTGATTATAGGATTTCCCTTTTTGAACTGGTGATCTAGTCCTCTGGCTTAATCTATTTACGGCAAGCAAGTTAACCGTCTGCTGCCTGATTGATTGACACTGAGGGTCTCATATTCAAAACCTCACGCTCAGGTGAGCTGATTTAAGAAGTCTCGTCAGTACGGTGAGGCCCTTATAAAACAAAAATAAAACACAAATGTAATCTTGAGAAATTTGTATGTTGCTATGTAGTGTCTTTATGTGAAACAGAGACTCCTACATTACAAGACCAGGTCTAAAATAAATCCCAAAGCTTTTATGTGTTTTCTCTCCATACCGTTGAGGGTTTGAATATCAGGCCCTGAGAGTCCAAATTGTTCTGATATAACTACTTCAAGTAAATAGTCTGAGAGAAACAGTTTATAGAGAAAGACATATAGGGGAATCATGTGGATCAATTACAGAGTGGGTATGTAAAGTGCTCACTTGAGCTGGTAGGGTGGGTGCATTTTTGACGGTATATTATTTTTGGAATAGGTACTACAGTAATAACTGGGGGTGCACAGTATCTCCCAACGCCCCTTTAGAACCATCACTGAAGGAAAGATTGGTCTAAACTCAGTGCAAGAGACCATTACTAAACATCGATTCATTAGCTCAGAGCTTGTCGCTGGGAGTCCTAAAACTAAAGTGTTTAGATTACTCTATGGGGCCGAATTATCAAGCTCTGAATGCGGAGGTATGCCTATGATGAAAATTACAGGCCTCTCTCATCTTCTTAAGTGGGAGAACTTGCACAATTGGTGGCTGACTAAATACTTTTTTGCCCCACTGTATATATATATAAATAAAAGAATGAGTTAAGGCTGCTTATTTTTATTTTAAAACTATTAGGAATTGTGTTTGCGCACAACTTATCCATAGGGACTGATTTCTTGTTAGTTGATAAGAACAACTGGCCTCCTCTGTGTTTACCATATTCTTTAATGAAGCATGAGTTACAGCTGGAAGTCTCTTCTCCGGTGACCCTGTTGTAGTTTTGACTTGATGATGTCATTGCATGGTTTATGATGTAATTGCATTTTTTATGATGTCATCACATGCAATGATGAAGTATACTCAGGCACAGACATATCTGCATTGCTTTGGGTATAAGAGCAGAATATATGTTGTCCCATGTAAAACTAAGAGAGATATGGGGCAATGTCATTTGCTAAAGGGTATTCTGCCATTTCAAATAATAGGTTCAATATCCCTCTATGATGCTATTTACTGCCCTTGTCTCATCATCTCTATTATTTTTATATATTTTTCACACTTTTACATTTAACTAAAGTCCTCTAAGTCTCAGCACAATGAGGGACGTACACACTGTTTTAATACAACTGTATTTAGTGGTGCAAACGTTCTTATTGCTCTGAACTCTACGTATAATACACACGGTTTGTAAGAGCCATGATAATTTCCTTCTGTATTGATTTGTTTTTCTGATCTCAGCAATGTTCTCTCTACACAATATGTCATATGATTGCATCTCTTCCCAGCAGGCTGCAGAATATGCCAATACCCAATAAATCATGGTTATAAACCACAGTAATGTAAAAAGTGTGTTCGCTCCAGAATAACTACAATAATTCAAAAGAGCTATATAGCATGAGTCTGGCTATAAGGATTACCGGCTTTACAGAGAATATAAGTAGTTAAAAAAAATATATATTTTCTATTTCATATCCGTAAAATATAATTATAACTTTTTTTTTTTTTTAGATAAAATTGTGTTACAGAAGACCAGAGATTTTTCTTTTTTTCCCATTTTATTTCCAAAGCCTTCCTTTCAGGTAAAGATTTGTATTATATAAATTAATGTTTAACAGAATAAATTGTTTTTATTTTTATGTATATACTCACTTTGGCTATATATACTATAAATATATATATATGGCACACAATATATATATATATATATATATATATATATATATATATATATATATATATATTTACATATATATAAAAGCAGAAAAATGGGGAAAGGAACCAACAAGTTATTTTAATCATTTTTTAGTATGGTGCAGACCCTGAAAAACACATGTATAAACTCAAAAAGAAAAAAGGAAGAAAAAAAGGGGTTACACTTATGTAGCCTCTTAATAAAGCCAGGGATTTCAGCACTCAAAAAAATTATAATTATTTATGTATAATGAATATACGAAACCACATCCATATTCATTACAAAGTGTGTTTATTTTCATATACAGTTTACATTCAACTCTTGTATAGTGTATTAGATTCGTACATTTTAAAAGTAAAAAAGCTGGCCAGCTCACACTCAGTTTACAAAAGACAAACACCAAATGAGCGCTAGATTGCAACACCCCTGCCAGAGGGTAGCCCTGTACTCCCACAGGAATCTGCTACCATGGTATAAAAATGGGGATCCATGCAAAAGCGTTGTAATAATAAATCAATGGCAACACCTCTCTCAGAGAATAACCCAATATAAGTCATTGGAAATCTGTTATCATGAGATAAACAACCTGAGGATCTATGCCAGAGATCTAATTAACAATATTGCAGAAACAGTATAACTTGACGATAATAAATCAACACAATTTACACACTGTACTAAATGAACAACACCCCAACCAGAGGGTAGCACCACTCAAAAAAGAAGGTACTTGGTACCATGGTAATTATATAGGATCTATGTTCAAATTGTAGTAGGTGCGTAATTACAGCCAAACATATGCAAGATTGTAACAAAGATGCAGTTTACACACTAAAGCCAGAACTTTGTATCAATAGCAAGTTTCTCACCAGACTCCACACAGTGCTGATAAATATATCACTTCAGTTTCAAATTCAGCACTTGTTTTTAACCTGTAGTGCGTATTGGTATAAAGCACTCGTTTCCAGAAAAGAAATCTTGTGGTAAAAAGTTACGAACACGTCAGTCCGTTGATACGTTACTGTAAACTTTTATCATTGAGGGAGTCCTCCACTTCAGGAACCATCCACAAGGATTATCTGGCAAAGCATGTCACTCCTGTTGGCTGCACAATACAAATGTCCATGTAAACTGGAGAGCCGGTTCTCAGTTTGAGATACTGACGTCACGCCAACGTCCATTTCACCCCCCACGTGACCAAACGTCATAGGGGCTTCCTCAGGGCGTACATTACGGATCTCCATGTGTGGTCCTTTTAAACTCTGCCCATATTTCGGATTGGTGAAATACTTGTTGTGTGATTACTTAAAAAGGAGTACTGCAAAAACCTGCTACCCAAAAGTAATACATTTATTTACACATTCAAATTAGAAAGTGACGATCTTTATTGCCAATATTTTAGATTATTGTTTTATTTTATACATCGATGCTAGCCTAGTGAGGATAAGATAAGCAGTGGGACTAATTTATAAAACAATACAGATACTTTAGACTTTAACAGCATCTTAAAGAAGTAATGTTACAAAAAAAGGGCAAAATCTAGTTTCTCGTTCAATCCCCTTGGAGACAGTGTTTTTAATTTGTATATTCACACTACCTCCTTTCTAAGTAGCAAATCATCGATATCTCCACCTCTACCATATAGGGAGCATTTTTCAATCCCAATTCCTTTTAACCCTTCAGTGGAACAATTATGGCACATTTTGAAATGTAATGCTATATTACTATTTATAGTTCCCTCTTTAGCATTAACAATATCATTGCGATGTTCTGTTATTCTATCCTTAAGAACTCTCTTTGTTTTCCCTGTATAGAACAGTGGGCATGGACAGTACAAAAGATAAATAACATTATCAGATTTACAATTAATGAATTGTCTAACTTCATATGTTTTGTAGCCTGTATTATATTGTTTTGTTTTCACAATAAATTTACAAAATACACAGTTGCCACATTGAAAACAGCCTTGAAGTTTTTGGCGTTTTTCTAACCAATTCTGTTCTTTAGGGTTCTGTGTAAAATCACTCTTAACCAATTTATCTTTCAAATTGGGAGCCCTACATGCAACCACTGATGGAGACTCACCCACCACGCTTTTAACATTTTCATCTGAAAGCAGAAATTGCCATTTATTTTTTAGTATATTTCAAACCTGATTCCAATGTCCATTGTATTTAGTAACAAATCTAACTCTGTTATCTATTTTGATCTCTTTTCTATCAAACAATAGAGAGTCCCTATTAGTCTTAAGTGCACGGTTCATAGCATAATTGACATTTCTTTTTGAATATCCTCTTGCTCTAAATCTATTAGACATCTCTTTAGCATGGGCATTAAATTTGATTTTACTGGAACAGTTTCTTCGTAACCTTAGAAACTGTCCAATAGGTATACCTTTAATTAATGAAGGTGGGTGATGGCTTGATGCAAGCAGCAACGTATTAGTAGCTGTATCTTTTTGGTAAATCTCAGTAGTGAGTCTTTTACCCTCTTTCTTGATTTTTATATCCAGAAAGGATAATTCAGTAGCACTATAATCATATGTAAGGAAAATATTTACATTATTCTTATTTAGATTATCCACAAATTCTTTTAACTGCCCTTACCAAAAGCCCCGTACCAATGCAGCCCCCCCATACCTGTCCTCACTCATCAACAAATATACTCCAGCCCGTCCCCTAAGATCCAACAACGATCTACTCCTTGCCTCTTCTACAATCACCTCCTCTCATGCTAGTCTACAGGACTTCTCTCGTGCGGCACCAACCCTCTGGAACGCACTTCCTCGTGCTGTCAGACTTTCCCCCAACCTCTCCTCCTTTAAACGCTCCCTAAAGACCTTCTTGTTCAGGGAAGCCTATAACCAAATCAGTAACTAATGAATTCCACTTGCCTAATAGTTGCCCTCATCTAACTTCACACTAACATCACTCCCACCTTTTCAGTCCCCACCTCCTGTTTCTCACCCTCCTACCCATTTAGATTGTAAGTTCCCACGGGAACAGGGCTCCCAATTCCTCCTGTATATGTTTGTTAAATTTTGTCTGGTGTCTCATATTGTACTGTCCTTTTATCTTTGTTACCTATGAACAGCGCTGCGGAATCTGTTGGCGCTTTATAAATAAAGAATAATAATAATAATAATAATAACTGGACTGGTGACCCTTTCCAAAGAATGAATATGTTGTCCACATATCCATTGGTTGAATTCCTTGAATACAATTAGGAGCTCCCATAGGCCTAAATGTAGGCAGGCATAAGAAGGGGCACAAGTGGCACCCATCGCCGTACCTCTAATTTGTTTGTAAAATTTATTATCAAATTTGAACACATTATTCTCCAAAATAAATTTTAACAATTCCACTAGAAAATCTGTATGCTTCTCAAAATGACTACCCCTAGTTTCAAGAAAATGTCTTACAGCTAAAATCCCCAATTTGTGTGGGATAGAGGAATATAGTGTCTCAACATCAAGAGAGACTAAAATAGTTTCTTCTTCCACCTCTATACCGTCCAATTGTCGTAGTAGGTCGGTAGTATCTTGAACAAATGTGGGTAATGACGATACAAATGGTTTAAAAAAACTATCGACATAGTTACCAATATGTTCAGCAATGCTACCTATCCACGAAATTATTGGGCGACCCGGAGGTTCCTGCATATTTTTGTGTAATTTGGGGATGCAGTAAAACACTGGAATTTTTGGAAATTTTACATATAAATAGTCAAATGCTTTCTTACTAATTATGCCATTTTTTCTAACTTTATTTAGTATATGGAGCAATTCTCCCTGTATTTTAGCAATTGGATTTTGATGAAGAAGCTGATATTGTTCTTTATTGGTAAGTTGTCTCCTGACCTCCAAAACATAATTAGACTAATTCATTATAACCAAATTACCGCCTTTATCCGCCTGCTTAATGATAATGCCCGGAGTATTCATAAGCTCTTGTAGAGCTACTCTTTCTATCCTAGATAAGTTGTCATCAATAATTTTATTAATCAGTAGTCTATCAATTTCTTTTTCTACTTCTTTCACAAAAAGATTTACTGCCGGTACTAGAGATAGAGGCGGCATATAGCTTGATTTTGGTCTAAATTTAGAAATAGAAGTGGAAATGTTAATATTAGTGTTTTCAATAGATATTTGGGGAGTACCAGAAATATCCTCTATCTCTCCTTCATTAATTAGACTTTCAAGAGCATTTAGGGTATCTTCATCCTCCTCTGTAATTTTCACTGTTTCTAAAGAATTTAAATTTTTACTTTTATTTTTAGCCATTACTTGGGATAGGACCACTTTTCTTGTGAAAAGATGAAGGTCCTTCACTATTGTGAACTTGTCCAGGCCTCTAGCAGGACAAAATGAAAGGCCCTTTTTAAGTAGACTGATATGGGCTTGATTTAGTGGAAATCTGGACAAGTTCACAATTTGTAGCTCATCCTCAGGGTGGGATATATCTAATATCCCCCCCGATAGTCTCTCCTCATTCTCATTCTGAGTTCTGGGGGTCCTCGTCCCCCCCTGGCTCTCCCCATGTATCTGTTCCTCATGGGACGTTCTGTGCCTCTGTTCAACCCCATTACTTGTTCTAATTGAGAATTTAATAATCTAAAATATTGGCAATAAAGATCGTCACTTTCTAATTTGAATGTGTAAATAAATCTATTACTTTTGGGTAGCAGGTTTTTGTAGTATTGCTTTTTAAGTAATCACACAACAAGTATTTCACCAATCCGAAATATGGGCAGAGTTTAAAAGGACCACACATGGAGATCCGTAATGTACGCCCTGAGGAAGCCCCTATGACGTTTGGTCACGTGGGGGGTGAAACGGCCGTTGGCGTGACGTCAGTATCTCAAGCTGAGAACCGGCTCTCCAGTTTACATGGACGTTTGTTTAGTGCAGCCAACAGGAGTGACATGCTTTGCCAGATAATTCTTGCGGATGGTTCCTAAAGTGGAGGACTCCCTCAATGATAAAAGTTTACAGTAACGTATCAACGGACTGACGTGTTCGTAACTTTTTACCACAAGATTTCTTTTCTGGAAACGAGTGCTTTATACCAATACGCACTACAGGTTAAAAACAAGTGCTGAATTTGAAACTGAAGTGATATATTTATCAGCACTGTGTGGAGTCTGGTGAGAAACTTGCTATTAATACAAAGTTCTGGCTTTAGTGTGTAAACTGCATCTTTGTTACAATCTTGCATATGTTTGGCTGTAATTACGCACCTACTACAATTTGAACATAGATCCTATATAATTACCATGGTAGCAAGTACCTTCTTTTTTGAGTGGTGCTACCCTCTGGTTGGGGTGTTGTTCATTTAGTACAGTGTGTAAATTGTGTCGATTTATTATCGTCAAGTTATACTGTTTTTGCAATATTGTTAATTAGATCTCTGGCATAGATCCTCAGGTTGTTTATCTCATGATAACAGATTTCCAATGACTTATATTGGGTTATCCTCTGAGAGAGGTGTTGCCATTGATTTATTATTACAACGCTTTTGCATGGATCCCCATTTTTATACCATGGTAGCAGATTCCTGTGGGAGTACAGGGCTACCCTCTGGCAGGGGTGTTGCAATCTAGCGTTCATTTGGTGTTTGTCTTTTGTAAACTGAGTGTGAGCTGGCCAGCTTTTTTACTTTTAAAATGTACGAATCTAATACACTATACAAGAGTTGAATGTAAACTGTATATGGAAATAAACACACTTTGTAATGAATATGGATGTGGTTTCGTTTAGGGGACCCAGCTGTTGAGTTTTTGCACCTGAGTGGAAGCAGCCAGAATAAAATTATTTGATTGCTTGAAACAAATTTGTACGACTGTATTATTCATTATACATAAATAATTATAATTGTTTTGAGTGCTGAAATCCCTGGCTTTATTAAGAGGCTACATAAGTGTAACCCCTTTTTTTCTTTTTGAGTTTAGATATATATATAGCCAAAGTGAGTAAAGGCTACACGTGTATCTCCATGATAAAAGTCCCAACTTGGATAAATTAATGTAATGTTGTTACCAAAAGAAACAAATTAGTGTGATACAATTTGCTCGTGCTTTACCCTACTAGATAACAGGACTTTGCTTATTAAAATTAACAACAGCTTTATCTTGCTTGTAGTATAATTACCTGTGTATTACCCTTTACTGGTTGCTGGACTGTACACTTATCTGTAACAGGTTTATGGTACCTTTTGGTTCAGGTATCCTATTTGACATTTACTGGACTGAGTTTTTATCATTAGTAAGCTCTAATTAGTAACCAATATGATCAAGTATCTCTTGTTCCATTTAAGCTGTTTCTTATTTATGGGATTGAGCCTGCTTGTATCCAGTCTTCAAATGCTGCACATGCTATTATTTGCTTTATCTATGGTATACATATTAATACACACAGGGGGGTAGTTATCAACGTGTCAATTTTACCGGTCTTCGCCGGCCCAATACACCCGCCTAAGCTCGCCTCACATCGCCGCCGCGGACCTGCAAAAATTCGCCAAAGTTATCAAAAAAGCTGTCAAAAAGCCACACACCAAGTACGGGCGATGAGCAGCGGACTGTGAGAGTTATCACTCATCCGATCTCGCTGCTCTTCGGCTTTTTCCCAGCTTTATTTCTAGCCTGTCACTAAGCACCCACACCAAACTACACTGTTCTACCCCCTATACCGGCACCCCCGGTAAATAAAGTTAGTAACCCCTAAGCCGCCGCTCCTAGACCCCGCCGCAACTCTTATAAATGTATTAACCCCTAAACCGCCGCTCCCGGACACCGCAGCAACCTACATTATACCTAGTAACCCCTATCCTGCCCCCCTATACCATCGCCCTCTATAATAAAGTTATTAACCCCTATCCTGCTGATCCCGCACCTCGCCGCAACTAAATAAATAGTTTAACCCCTAAACTGCCGCTCCCTGACCCCGCCGCAACCTATATTAAATTTATTAACCCCTATCCTGCCCCCCCTACACCGTCGCCACCTATAATACATTTATTAACCCCTATCCTGCCCCCCACTACACCGCCGCCACTGTAATAAAATTATTAACCCCTAAACCTAAGTCTAACACTAACCCTAACACCCCCCTAACTTAAATATTAATTAAATAAATCTAAATAATATTTCTCTTATTAACTAATTTAATCCTATTTAAAACTAAATACTTACCTATAAAATAAACCCTAATATAGCTACAATATAAATAATAATTATATTGTAGCTATGTTAGGATTTATTTTTATTTTACAGGTAACTTTCAATTCATTTTAACTAGGTACAATAGCTATTAACTAGTTATTAACTATTTAATAGCTTACCTAGCTAAAATAAAGAGAAATTTACCTGTAAAATAAAAACTAACCTAAGTTACAATTACACCTAACACTACACTATACTTTAATAAATTATTCCTATTTAAAACTAAATACTTACCTGTAAAATAAACCCTAAGATAGCTACAATGTAATTAATAATTACATTGTAGCTATCTTAGGATTTATATTTATTTTACAGGTAACTTTGTATTTATTTTAGCTAGTTAGAATAGTTATTAAATAGTTATTAACTATTTAATAACTACCTAGCTAAAAGAAATACAAAATTACCTGTAAAATAAATCCTAACCTCAGTTACAATTAAACCTAACACTACACTATCATTAAATAAATTAAATATATTAAATACAAATAACTACAATTAAATACAATTACATAAACTAACTAAAGTACAAAAAATAAAAAAAATAGGTTACAAACATTTAAAAAATATTACAACAATTTTAAGCTAATTACACCTAATCTAAGCCCCCTAATAAAAAAACAAAGCCACCCAAAATAAAAAAATTCCCTACCCTATTCTACATTAAAAAAGTTCAAAGCTCTTTTACCTTACCAGCCCTTAAAAGGGCCTTTTGTCGGGCATGCCCCAAAGAATTCCGCTCTTATTTATTATTAATTACATTGTAGCTATCTTAGGGTTTATTTTACAGGTAAGTATTTAGTTTTAAATAGGAATAATTTATTAAAGTATAGTGTAGTGTTAGGTGTAATTGTAACTTAGGTTAGTTTTTATTTTACAGGTAAATTTCTCTTTATTTTAGCTAGGTAAGCTATTAAATAGTTAATAACTATTTAATAGCTATTGTACCTAGTTAAAATGAATTGAAAGTTACCTGTAAAATAAAAATAAATCCTAACATAGCTACAATATAATTATTATTTATATTGTAGCTATATTAGGGTTTATTTTAAAGGTAAGTATTTAGTTTTAAATAGGATTAATTTAGTTATTAAGAGAAATATTATTTAGATTTATTTAATTAATATTTAAGTTAGGGGGTGTTAGGGTTAGTGTTAGACTTAGGTTTAAGGCTGCTTCTTGGGTGGTAACTAGCCATAGAACAAGCTATTATGCTATTGTTCGTTCCCAGGTTGAGGGCTTCTCTCTTTTAATTTATGCAAATTATGACTCTTAGGGAAGTCTCCCTAAGTGCGATGCCGGAATCCAGACATGGACCCGTTGCTCAGTGTGCCTAGAGGGATATGGCTGCACCTCACTGACTAGGCCCACACTAGGCCGAAACGTACATCTGGGGTTTGCCATTTCTCTCATTCAGAGAGGGTTTGCCTGGTATTTCGGGGCTGGACTGTACTGTTAAGTCAGGATCAGACTGATATGCTACAGGAAAGTTCTTCTCTGTGAAAGGCACACGTTGAGCAAAAAGAGGCTGCTTCTTGGATGGTAACTAGCCATAGAACAAGCTATTATGCTATTGTTTGTTTCTGTGAGTGCGCTTCTCTTTGTGTGTATATTGTGTATATCTTGTATTTGGGTCCTACCTTTATCACTCGTTTAAAAAGTAGATAATGTATTAATATATACCCGGATAACAGGAGTTAGATAAGGAACTAGGCAGGTTATGTTGCTAAATCTAGCTGTCAACACATGATTTTTAAATAGGGAAATATTATTTCAGTTTGTACAAATAGTTTGTTGTCCTTAAAGGGCTAGTGCCTGCTAAGTACATGACAAATTTGTTGCTAAAACTGGATTTAAAGGGACACTGAACCCACATTTTTTCTTTCATGATTCAGATAGAGCATGCAATTTTAAGCAACTTTCTAATTTACTCCTATAAATCCTATTGGCTGTTCAAATCGCTGAGGATGGCCACCACTGAGGACCCCCGCTCCTCATCCGCGCATCGGGGGGAGAAAATACAAGATGGTCCCATGATTAGGGTGACCATATTGCCGCTTTAAAAAGGTACACATATGAAAAATACATAAGTCCGGGCTATTTTCAGGGCTGTTTAAAGAAATGTTTTGTATAAGAACCCTGACATATGTATTTTTCATATGCGTCCCTTATTAAAGCGGCAATATGATCACCCTACCCGTGATGGATGAAGATGTCACCGCATGGACGAAGACCTTCACCACCTGACTTCAGGAACAGACCAGTGAGTACCTATTTCGGGGTTAGACTTAGGGTTTTTTTTTACGATTAGGGATTTTTTCATTTTACGGGCACAAAAGAGCTGATTGCCCTTTTAAGGGCAATGCCCATATAAATGTCCCAATGGGTAGCTTAGTTCTTTTTTAGACTTAGGTTTTTGATTTTGGGGGGTTGGTTGGGTGAGGGGCTTCTTTTAGGGGGGAATTTGTATTTTTGAAGGTAAAAGAGCTGTTTAACTTAGGGCAATGCCCTACAAAAGGCCCTTTTAAAGGCTATTGGTAGTTTATTGATAGCTTAGGGGGTGTTTTTTTTGGGGTGGCTTTGTTGTTTTTAGAGGGCTATTAGATTAGGTTTAATTTTTATTATTTTGGATAATTTTGTTTAGGGGTTAATAGCTTTATTTAGGTGTTAGCGATACGGGGGGCGGTGGTTTAGGGTTTAATAGGTTTATTTAGGTGTTAGCGATGCGGGGGCGGCGGTTTAGGGGTTGATCACTTTATTTAGTGTCGACAATGTTGGGGGATGGCGGATTAGGGGTATTTAGACTAGGGGTTTATGTTTGGGTGTTAGGTTTTTACATAACTTTCTTTTCCCCTTAGACATCAATGGGGAATGCGTTATAGCAATCGCCATTCCACGAACGCAGATGTTAGTTTTTTTCTAACACTTTCTCTCCATTGATGTCTATAGGGGAAAACGTGCATGAGCACGTCAAGTCAGGCCTTGGGTTTTGTGCGGCATGGAGATTATAGCACCATATCGCACAACAAAAGAAGGTTTTTCAGTAACTTGTAATGGCAGCGCTATGGAGAGTGCGTTACCGCTTATTTTATTACCTTATTTACTTACCAGGTTTAGCGCACCACTTGTAATCTTGGTAAATGTTAGTTGTGCAAAACTGGGGAATGGGTAATAAAGGGATTATCTATATTTTTAAACAATAACATTTCTGCAGTAGACTGTCCCTTTAAACTTTCATGGTTTAGACAGAGCACGTCTTTTTAAGAAAACTTTCAAATGACTTCTATTATCAAATTAATTTCATTCTCTTACTATCCTTTGTTGAAAAGCATACATAGATAGGCTTATGAGTAGCAACACACTATTGGATGCTACATGCTGATTGGTGGCTATGCATATATGTCTCTTGTCAATGGCTCACCAGATTTGCTCACCTATATCCCAGTAGTGCATTGCTGCTCTGGAGCTGACTTTATCAATGTGTTTAACTCCTTTGCAGTTATATTCAAGCATCACTGCAATAATGAAATGTTTCATCACATTACAGCATTTTATTTTTTTCTAAAGCTAGAAAAAAGGAGTATGACCAGTACAGTGAACACACACATATGATTATATAAATTGGGAAGTGCGAGAGGGGGTAACCCCCCCCCCCATCTGGAATTGTGCTCCTTATATCATATATATATATATATATAGCATCAGCACCAATCTGAGTCACCCTTTTTTTCAAGTAACACCCATTTTTAAAATGATTTGCAGCTCATGTATACAATACCAGACATCCCAACTCTCCCTGAAGTTCAGGGAGTCTCCCTGATTGTAATTGCGGCTCCCTGATGCCAGCAAATGGAGTGCAATCTCCTTGAAAATCCAAGTACCATGATCCAATGTGGCCCAAATCTGGAAAAGTGTTTCTTTAAGGAATGCCTTTAGTTGCTGGGACATTATAGAACCCTCAAAGCATCAGTAACCAAAAAGCCCCCACTGATTTTAATAAAATAAAACACAAATACTATCTTATTTACTGCACATAATTAAACTTCGTATTCTAAAATATTTAAGCATTCAACAAGCGTCACTGGAAAATAGGTTTGTTGTATGTGGTTGTGCAATAAAGCTACTTTTTTTTAAATGTGACTTTAGTGGGAAGCTACTTTAATGATAAGTCCCTATCTTATTTAGGGTTTCAAGGTGTCCACTATATAACTGGGAGGGGGGGTAGCGGCACAATAGTGGGTGAAGCCACCTCCCTGAAATGAGTTTCTGAAGGTTGGGATGTCTGCAATACACACCTTTCTCCAGCTTCGTGTGTATGGCCTGATAATATAAACCTGTCCACTCCGGCGAGATGATCAAATATGTCTCGTCAGTACCACGAGGTCCCTCAAAGACTTTTAAAAAAGTGATTTTTTCCCCCCCTGAGAAGCAGACACAACTCTATTGCAAAATAATGCTCTGAGGCGGCGGACAGACATCGCTAGAAATCAACCCGATCCAATACGATCTGGTTGATTGACACCCCCTGCTAGCGGCCGATTGGCTGCGAATCTGCAGTGGGCGGTATTGCAACAGCAGTTCACATGCTGGTGCAATGATAAGTGCTGAGAGCTTATGCTGTCGGCATTTATCGATGTGCAGTGGACATGATCCGCAATATCGGATCATGTCCACTCGCACCTTCTTAAATAGGCCCCCATAGCCTCTGATATTAATACATAAAGCCTATTTGATTTATTTGCCATCACCCTATTGGAAGCCTATTCACACAGATATTGCATTAAAAAAGCAAACATTAAAAAGGACCACCCTTTATCCCAGCTATACAAAGGTTCTGGTAAAGCCACAAAAAGTCCCAAGTGTGTAATTTATGGGTATCAGATAGGGCTGGATGCTAGCTATGACATTTATATTATAATAATTCCTGCATAAATGATGATTGATCATAAGTGTTAGCGCCTCTGATTTTGCGTACAAAATGTAAATACAATCTACAAACAGGATACAGTCTCATATACACCTTATTTAAATAAGAGAGGCAACTTAACTCTATTTAACACAGCTGCCTTCTGCTTTTACAGCACAGACATGTTATCTTAGTCTTCTAGGAAAATTAAAGATTTTGGCCTTTAAATTAGCCGTGGGTGACGTCATTGCTGCATTCCAGGAAAAAGATGTTTTTCTCCATGTCAGGCTGAGTGTAGTTTTACACAAGCATGGGGGGGGGGGGGTAGTCTGTGATGAAAGTATAGAGGTCCAGAAAGGGAGTCACAGATAAAGAATACGTCAGTGAAATTTAAAGCATGGTCTAGCAGTGCAACTAATTGTATATTCCCAGTCAAGCAATATATATTTTGTGCACATACAATGTTTGCGTTTAAAGAATGTCTTTATACTGCAAAATAACTGTCCTAAAAGGACTAATGCGCTTCACTATTATCACAGAAACAATCACATTAAAAAAATTAACAAATATTGAAAGTAAAATAAAAGTGTCTATTATAAGCCAAATGTTTAATATATGTATAACTTGTGATTGCATCTGCAAATGTACCTGAAATTTGGTATGCATGTTTGGTTTAGCATTTAATGTAAATCTGTTCAGTAGTTTTAGCTCAGTTTACCTAATATGGGGAGTGTCCACAAGACATCATATGTGGGATTTCACTCCAGACCACTAGTAGGAGGCAAAAACACACATCATACCTGACAGTTGACCCCCCAGAATACCTCAGTCAATTTTATGCTTCAAAGATGGAGTAAGGTGAATTTTGAAGTGCTAATCTACAGGTCTTATTACAGGGGTGCTCTAATCAAGATGAGATCCAATTCCCCCTTCAGAGTACCTTCTTCTGCCAGTGTGGAGATGTCAAAGGCCTCCCAGGTGTAATGCAGATTTATCTGTCATCTCCCTGGTCTACAAGTTTGCAGCTTCTTTTCACTGAGCTTGCACTTCCTCAGATGGGTCCATCTGCTGAAAGTAGCACAGTAGATAAGTAGGTACATTACACCTTCAAAGCCCCTGGGCTATTAGCAGGATCATGTGCAAACGGTTTGCATTATTCTCTCTTCTCTTGCACTATTTTCAAGCTTCTATCACCAGGAAATAGCACTCACAAACTCCCATTAGTGCTAAGGGTTAACCTTTAAGCAGGCATTTAGCGTGCCATTTTTGAGAAATTCTTCTCCTCACCTTGCATTGTGGTAGTCATTTTTCAAGTGTTAAGGGGTTTCTGATATTCTGTATTATGTGATGAGGTATAACTTGTCACAGAAATATATATCACATTGTCGATGTCAATAATGAAAGTCAGTGAGGGGACAATACGATACAACATACCTATTAAAGGGCTAGTGGTTTCTTTTTTTCCCCTATATATTTGAATAATGATTTATCACTGTGGGATGGAATTATCCTATTGCAGCTTGTGTGCCAGGAATCGGCAATATAACAATTTTGTGAATGTTAATTTTATATTATTTTTGGGATAGCTCTTAACTAGATACTAGTAACCTTTTTACTATGCTAGTATTTTGAGCACGATAAAGTTTTACTAAGCCCATAAAATCTTTATTTCTTATTCCTTTGAAGCTTAAAATGTATTTTATGCAACTTAAGTTTCAAGACCGCTCACCACTCTGATTTAGTGCTAACAGACACAATGTCTATGTTCTTTTGATCCAGCTCAGACACCGTAGCTGGAATCTACACGGAGATGTGTGTATGAGGGTTGCTATGGCAACCAACACGATCGCCGTGTACTGAGCTCCCTAGAAGTGAATTTTTTGATGAAATAGCTCAATAATGCTATTAGTTATATATATTTGTATAATACACGTACAAACGCTTATCTTATGCACTCTGATGGTACCGATGTTACTTACGATCTCACAAAGTGATCATTACACATCTGAACACATTGGGATTTGATTCCCCAGGATGGATGTGCACTTCAATGTAAATTCACTGTATAAATCTATAATTCTATTTATTTAGATCTGAATTAATGTTTTTTTACATTCACATACCGGAAGTGGAAGAATATACAGCGCTTCCGGTTTGTCACATTACCTGGAACGCATGGCTTGCGTTCCAGCACGATGCTGTGGCGATTGTGTTCACTGATTTTACACAGGTATTGTTTGTTAATTTTTATTCTTAATTTGTGTGCATGTATATATTGGTCACATTTTCACTTGTATGTTATGCTGATGAAGGGGAAGATATCCCTGAGAACGTTTCATCAATAAACAAGACTTTGTTTTCACTTTGCAAAAAGACCTGTGAGTGCATTTCATTTTTGAGGATTATACTTTGCATCTCTGCACCCAGGCGGATGTCCCTAGGAGGGTAACACAGCTAGATGGATATATATATATTTACACATTATTGTATACATTATTGTGCTAACTATTGTTATTGAAATTATTGTGCTTTGGCTTTCCTACCTTATCATCTACTGTGAGGGGGCTAGTATTTCTGACTGTTTTGTTCCCCTTTAGGTGTTTACTGAGTCGTATATTGTGCCTATATCTGTGCTTAATACATTGCTTTCTTACTTTAGCTTAACTATCTCTTGTGGCGATAACCAGCTTTTATCCTTACTTCAATACTGCTTACCTATATTTCGCCACAAACAGAGAAAATTGGTGCAGCTCTGGACCAGCAGCTGACGGTTAGCTGGTAGACCTACTGATTATGTAAGTCCCCCATGATTATGTCTCCTATTTAAGGATATTCACCTATATACCTCTGCTCAGCCGTGTATCTCATGTGCTAGAGACATTTCAAATCCTAGAAAGGTATTTGCTGCACTGCCTAGTATTCAGACTACCTCAGGGATAGTTATTAACGAACCTGGCAGTTGTTTAAAACTATCTCCAAGATTTAAGGAGTATATAAACTCTACTGTTTCTGAGAAGATTGCTGTCATGCCTCTACCAGGTAAATTAGAAACATACAGATGGCTGAAAGTGGTCCTTCACAAGCCCTCCTCTTTCGAATGACCTGTCTATAGCCCCTGATCTTAAGAGGGATAATTTAGAGTCAGATGATTCATCTTCTGAGGATGAGTATTCTGAGACTCAGGACCCCCCAGAAAATACGGGAGAGGACTTTTCCTTCAATTTCAGGCTAGAGCACAACCATGCCTTATTGCAGGAAGGGTTACAGGCTTTAGAATTTCAGGATTCTCCCAGTAAAGGCCAAGTCCTTTTGGAGTGTGTTCCCAAATTGGAACAAACCCTCTGGTTTTACTCCAATCTCTTTATTGTACCAACGAACAAGGGTAAACTTTGGATCTCAAAATCCTAAACAATTTTCTTGAAGTCCCAGGTTGAAATATTAATATATTCACATTAAACTTCATTTACTGCAAGAGGAACAATATATGTCTACCCTATAATTAAACAATGCCTATTTCCATATTCCTATTCACAGGGATAATGTAATGTTCCTCAGATTTGATTTCTTGAACAAGAATTATCTGTTTGTGGCCCTTATGTTTGGACTTGCCACAGCCCCCTGGATATTTACCAAGATATTGGGTGGCCTTGAGATCCGTGGTACGCGTTCAAGGCATCTCTGTAGCACCCTACCTAGATGACAAGCACTTTCTCTTCAGTTAGCTATGAAAAAATGAATAAGCTGTCCTTCAACTGATTCGTAGTCATGGTTGGCACTTCAATCTGACAAAGAATTCTTTGACTCCACACACTCAGTTGTCCTTCCTTGGCTCAATCATAGACTCAGTGTCTATGTGCTTCACCCTGCCAGACCAATGCAGAGACCAACTTCAACTGGCGTGTGTTTGACTACAGCACCCTCTATGACCATCAGTTGCTCAATGCATTGAAGTGGTCAATCTCATGGTGTCTGCATCAGATGCAGTCCCTTTTGCAAGGCTTCATCTGAGGCCTCTGAAATTATCATTACTTCACCAATGGAATAGAGATTATGAGGACCTGTCTGAAAAGATCCTATTGGAACAAGAGACTAAACAATCCTTGACATGGTGGCAAACGTACCTCTACCTGATAGAAGGTGCTTCCTTCCAGTCTGGACTGTTATCACTATGGATGCCAGCTTACAAGGATGAGGGCAGTCTGGGGGAATCTAAAAACAAAGGGAGTTTGGTCTCCTTAGGAGGCAAGGTTACCTATCAACTTTGTGGAATGTTCACAGCTCTACAGAGTTGGCCAAGTCTCAGGCAGGAGTCTTTTATTTGTTTCCAATAAGACCATGTTATGGCAGTTGCCTACATAAATCAAAAAGGGGGGACTCGGAGTTCCATAGTGATGAAGGAAATGTCCAGAATAATCCGATGAGTGGCAAACTATCACTATCTGATTTAAGCCATTCCCATTCCTTGAGTGAACAAATGGGAGGAGGACTTTCTCAGTTGCCAGCGTCTTCATCCAGGAGAGTGGTGTCTGAACCAGGAGGTTTTTGACCAGATAGTGAGATGTTGGGATTTGCAAGATTTTTACCTTATGGCGTTTTTACTTAATCACAAGCTACCCTGATACTGTGCCAGGTCTCAGGATTCTCCAGCTCATCTGTTAGATGTCTTCATATCTCCCTGGCCATTCAGTATTCTTTATCTATTTCTCTGGTCTTCCCCCCACCCCTCGAATGTATTACTGCATTACTCCACTAGAGTAGTTACTAGTTTTGGGGCTTTTTATAATGAAGCCTTCATAGACTAGAGATTTGTAAGGCAGCCACTTGGTCTTCTTTACCTACCTTTATTAATACTTATCATTTTGACGTGTTTGTCTCTTTTGAGGCTGCTTTTGGCAGGAAAAGCCCTGCAGGCTGTAGTGCCTGATCAGTAACTTACCTGTCTTGCCCCCCCCCCTCCTATTACATGGTGGCCTTGTGGACTTCACTGCTTTGGTATCCCACATGTGATGTCTTGTCAACCTCTTATGAAAGGAAAACAAATTATGTTTACGTGATAAATTAATTTCTTTCTTGAAATTTTTTTGTAAATTTTTAAATCGTTAATCATTCTTACTGCAAAAAAATAAATAATATATATATATATATATATTTTTTTTTTTTTTTGCTTAAACATTTCATAGATACAACCGGGATATTTTGGTACCATTTAGAAAAGAAAATCTCTGTAGTCCCTGGATGTTAAGCTACAGGGCAGAGGTTGCTGAAGACATTGGGGTAGATTTACCAATGTCTGTCCGACATCATACACTGTAGCATATCATGTCCAACAGACGTCGCTGAATGCCGACAGCATACGCTCGCTCGGAAACAAGGGGAACAAGGGCCATACGACCCTTGTGAAATCTACCCCAATGTGTTGCTTGGGTTTAAGAATAAAATTATCCCCCAAACTTTCATTAAAGTTTAAAACCAACCAGCTGATGAACTCCATATTTAAGTAATTTCTCTTTAAAAAAAACCCACACAATTAATAGGAATATTCTCTTCCTAGGTGCCACCCCTGTTAAACACCATGTGGCCCTCTAAGGTCAAAATGTCTAATTTTGTATTTTTTCTTTCTTTCTATAAAGAAATGTTTAATTTATCAAATGTAAATGATTTTTGTTATTGTTACAGAATATTTGTTGTTTGAACATCTCTATGGGAAGATAGTTTACTTCAAAATGTCTTCAGTAGCCACATCCCATTGTAAAGGGACTTCAAACCAAACCTTTTCTTTAATTATTCAGCTAGAACATACAATTTTAAACAACTTTCCAAGTTTGTGCAAAGGATAACGTACCCTGAGCTATTGACAGTGGCTCCTGTAGGCTGCAGGGCATGGACGGAGGGAGCTTTGACCTGGGAGGAAGAGGCCCTTTTATGGGAATAGGAGGTGCTATGGGAGGAGCTGGAGGAAAGGTGATAAAGAGGCGAGCAGAGCGGGAAAACCAGCAGATTGTTATTTCATGCATAGAGAAAACATCCCTCTGCTTGGTTCTCCCGCGCTGCCTGTGTTATGTCTGAGGTGGAGGATTTCTTGTGTCGGCTTAGGGAGACGGCTGAGGAGAGAGGACCTACCTGGCTGGAGTCGCAGGTCCGGTCGTTGTTGGGCGCTTCTGTGTCCATTCTGGATGCAGGGAAGGCGGCTCCCAGGAAAAAGTCTTCTATGCCTTCGAGGCCTCCGTCCAGGCTCAGTCCGGAGGTGAGCTGTAGATCTTCTGGTGGGCGAAAGGCCAGATCCAGTTCCGGTAAGAAGGCGGCTGTGGTGGGGTCGGCTGTTGGTGCATCTACTCCCTCAAGGCCCCCGGATGTGACGTTATCGGCGGGGAGGAGCGGCGGTGATCCGGAGCTAAGGACCGTGGCTGTTCCGGCCTCGTTAGGAGTATCAGGTGACACAGAGGTGGTGCACGGCCAGAAGAGGCCTGAAACTGGGGGCAAAGTGGCAGGAAGTGATCCGGGTATTGCTGGGCCTAGTGGTCCTCCTTATACCTTTGGGGGGTGGTGGGGGATAACGATAGTGAGGGGGAAGGGATTTTGGCGCCTAATCAAGATTCTGTGGGGGAGGGGAGGGGTGGCAGTTTTGGCCAGCAGGTCCAGGGTGTGTCTAAAAGGCCCATCACGGCTCACCCGGGTGTTAGGGGGCAGGTAGCAGGGGACAGGTCTCAGAGATTTTTAGTGGATAGTGAGTATGGGTCTGGGGAGGAGATTGAGGAGTTTGAACTGGATTCTGGGGAGGTGGGGTTGTTCTTGAATTCATCAGATGAGGAGTGTGTCCCCCCTTCACCTGGGACTAGTGGAAAATGGTTAGCCATTTTGGGGGGGCGGGGATTAGGCCCTCTTCTGTGGTTACCCCCCCCTGGGCCCCCCTTTATTGCCGGGAGGAGTAGTAATGTTGATGTTGGTGGCTCACGTGTGAGTTTTTCTTTTCCAGATGCTAGCCCTGCAGCGCAACGGCCTGGCCCTTCCGCGGCGGCGGACACTATTGATGGCCTGGAGGAGGATTTCTTTGGCCTGCACAGCTCTTGGACGGATTCCATTCGTCTGGAGCTTGATGACGGCAGACAGCGTGATGCCTTGCCAGCTGCTGGTGGAGAGGTGAGAGGGAGGGGTAGGGATAAAGGAGTAGAGAGAACCAGGAACCAGAGTGGGGCCAGATCATGTACAGCGCCCACTTGGAGTGTTGGGGGGGAATAGACGGCCGGGTAAATTGCTGGGCCATGTGGGGGTTTCTAAAGAGGGGCTAGACGACGGCCAAGGGCAGAGGCCACCTGGTCAGGGAGTGAAGGGGGCGGAGCTCCTAAGAGAGGTAGGGGGAAGCCTACGGCTAGGGGTGCCAGCCTGCACCAGGTGAGACGGGGGAGTAGGGGTTTTCCTCCCCTGAATATGAGTTCACGTGCTGTTGTTTTGCAGGACCAGCCACGACAGCCGGACCAACATACAGGGATGGCTGCCATAATACAGGAGGGCGTACAGCAAAGAACGGAGCCGCGTATTGGTGTACTCCTAGCATCTACAGGAGAGTCATTGAGGGGACTGCAGTCAGCGGAGGCTTCAACAGGTGAGACAGGGCTGGCAAATGTGGGGGGGAATGTTGCAGTGAGTGATAGTGATTCTGTGGCTGTAAGGGTAGTCGCGGGTTTGAGGGATTTGTTGTTACAATTGGAGGGGACTGTACCTGCTAGGGATGTATCTGTGGTGAGGTTATGGGTTCCGGTTCCGGGGGCGTCGGGTGCTCCGGTTTTGGGGGAGACTTGAGGTCTGTACGGAAGGTGGGCCTTGGGCGTGGGTGGTGGGGCTTCTGTGGCGGTTCAGGGTCCTGGGCTATCGGTGGTTCCTACTAGTGGAGCTCCTAAGTCGGTTGATGGGGCTGAACTGAGAGTGGCGGACATGGCAATGTCCCATTCTTGCCACTGTTCCATTGGCCCTCTAGGGATGCATTTGACTTTGGAAGTCAAAGACAAGATATGTAAACGGGAATTTATTGAATTGTTTTCCCTCCTTCCACTTGAGCAATCTCTTGAGATTCCGGAGGATTCGAAAAAGGATGTGGCCAAGAAGGAGGAGGATGAGAGGAAAAAACGTTATAGGAAGTTACCAAAAACGTTTACTAATTGGTTCCAAGCCTTTGTGATCTATGCAAGCGTGTTTGCTGGTAGGTCCCGGAGCAAGGCGGTGCCTTGTTTTGCTATATGAGATCGCGGCTGTGCAAAGGACATACGGGGGTATGGCCTGGTGGTCCTACGACGAAGAATTTCGTCAATGGCTGTCGGTCAAACCAGAGATGAAGTGGGATGACCGGGACATGGGTTTGTGGCTCAAAATAATGACGCCTTTGAGAGCCTCCCAGTCCTTTCGGTCGGGAGACGTGGCTCCTCCTCTAGCGGGTCCCCGGCGTCGGTTAGAAAGGGGTGCTGCTTTGCATTTAATGAGAAACTGTGTAAGTGGGGTTCCGCTAGTAAATTTAAGCACGAGTGCTCTGGGTGTGGGGGATCCCATCCCTATGCAAAGTGTTTCCGTAAGGGTAAATCAGGGGGAGCAGGCGATTCAGCTGAAAAAGGGGGCGACTCCGGTGAGGCTAGACATGATGGAACCTTGGCTCGTCCTGTACGCTAAGCCCCAGGGCTGTATGGAGCGAGAGGTGTTATTGTACCATGGTTTTCAGTTTGGCTTTATTATCCCGTCACAAGGGGGTAGTCGGGTATTCAGGGGTAATTTGAAGTCTGCTCACTTGTGGCCTGGGGTGTTCATTGAAAAATTGAGGAAAGAAGTGTCGTTGGGGCGTATGGCGGGTCCTTTTGGTTTCCCGCCCATTGTGGATTTGAGAATATCTCCACTTGGGGTCGTACCTCAGAGGGAGCCTGGAAAGTTCAGGCTTATTCATCATTTATCTTTCTGTTACGGTATCAACAGGATACCAAGGGTTAATACCTGATGAAAGATGCCCTGAATGTGGGATCAGCAACTCACAACTCAGCTAATTCCCCCCTCAAACATGAGACCAGGCTCCACATTGAAGGTTAAAACAGAATGCACTTTATTGAAGGCTATATGCCCAGTATTTATGCAGGTCTGACCCCAGATAGGGGGTTGAAAGAATATTGTACATTAGATAGAGGGAAAAAGCCCTTTGACATGATACAATAGAATTACATTACTTAAGCAGATAAACAATTTAGTCTTTCTTATCACTTGGGCGTCTGCTCTCTGGATGTGATTAAACAATGTGAATGTTTATCACTAAACTTAAATACAGTACACAATAGCTGAGGCTAGCAACCTTGTCTTTAGAAAATAGCTTCTTAAAGCTGAACAAAGTTAACTCTTTCAGTACTGACAGAAGGGTCTGTCACATAGCTCCCTCCTAGTGGAACACTCCGGCAGACCCGGCTTGACCCTTTGGCTGGTCAACCTGGGGATGACCGGACTATGAGGTGGTAGGCATGTCAGTTTGCCGGGACAATCCATCTGTATTCCCGTTATGAGAGAGAATTCCTGCCCGTATAAATAAGGGTTCAACTTCTTCAGTGCCCAGACCAGGGCTAAACAGTCCTTCAAAATCTAATCAGCTTCTTTACGTGGTTTTTGTACCTGCTCTTTATAGGTATCCACAATCCCTTCATACTGACATAGGGTGCCCTTGAGTTGCTGCACCTCACTATGAGCCAGCGTCAGCTTCTCCTCCAGTGTTGCTAAGTTTGTCTTTAATGTTTCATGTTCCACTCTCAAGCTGGTGTTTTCTGCAGTCTGTCGGTGCAGCTTGTCTAGCAGAGATTCCCGTTCTAAACGTGCCTTTTCCTCTGCGCTCCTCTTCTCTCCCGCTAGCACTGTTACGTGATTGTTTATCGTGACCATTTCATCCTCTACTTGGCTCTTCTCCTTCATCAGCGCATTGTAACGGGACTCCCACGTATCAATAGCGGATAGGGATTTACTGAGCTCAGCGTCCTGGGGCTCAGCAGCAGGTAGGTCAGTCTCTGCGGCACGGATCTGGGCACGGGTAGGCACAGGGTTAACATCGGTGGGACCCATGGGAGCATAGGCAGAAACAAGGGGGGCCAAGTTATTTCCAAGGAGAACATCAGCAGGTAAGTCCTTCTTGACCCCCACATTCACAGGTCTAGCGCCCCTTCCCCAATCCAAATGTACCTGGGCAACAGGTAGGCGGAACACAGTGCCCCCTGCTACCCTCACAGCCACAGTGTCTCCAGTGTGCTGTTTCTCAGACACCAAGTTCTTTTGAAGCAAGGTCATGGTAGCACCAGTATCCCGTAGACCACTGACCTCCTTCCCATTCACTTTAACCAGTTGCCGGTTATTCCGGTGGGCAGCTTGCACGGGGTCTGCTTCATGTAGGATGCCCCAGCATTCTTGCTCCTCTACGTAGTGGGCCGCAGGCTGAGGGTTACATGGGATTCCGCCAGCGGGTCTTCTCCAGGACTGTGCTTGGTTCGCTGCGTTTAGGGGACACTCTGGTCTTTTGTGCCCTAGTTGCTTACATCCAAAGCACCGAATAGGTTGTGAGTAGCCCCGCGAATTGAACCGGGCTCTCTGAGGGTAGTTCGTGGCCGGAGGCCATGTGGTGTAGCGATGCGCCGGGGGTTGGTAACTGGCAGCTGCTGGGGTGACTGGGGTTCTGTACCCCACTCTAGCAGGGGGCTTAGTGGTAGCAGTGTCCAGTTTGCGGGCATCCGTATACTCATCTGCCAGGCGAGCAGCTTCATGCAGGGTGGAGGGTTTACGGTCCCGAACCCACTCTCTAACTCCTGCTGATAACTTGTCAAAGCAATGTTCCAACAGGAATAGCTGCAGCACCTCTTCCCCAGATACGGCTTGGCACCCCGCCATCCAGTAAGATGCTGTGCGGTGCAGCTTACATGCCCACTCAACGTAGGAATCACCAGCTAATTTAACAGTGTATATGAACCGCCTCCGGTATGCCTCCGGTGTAACCGCATACCTGGAGAGCAGAGCCTCTTTGACAGTATTATAATCCCCGACTTCCTCATCTGGAATGGCCTGAAAAGCCTCACTGGCCCGGCCAGATAATTTTCCGGATAATATCGTGACCCAGTCCTCTGCGGGTACCTTGTGTAGTGCACATTGCCTCTCAAAATCCGCAAGATACCCATCAATCTCTCCTTCTGTTTCCAGGAAGTTTTTAAAAGCTGCAAAATTTACTTTTCCCTTTTCCACTGGGGTTGCCGTGACTTGGGCTGCTGCATCGCCGCTTTGGCGAAGTAGGTTGGCCTCCACAGCTGCTATGACCCGGTCGATAATTTCCGCAGATGTGTTGGGGCCATAATGTGCCAATCTTATTTTAACCGCCTGATCAAAGCTTGCTTCTTCGGGGGTTCTGTCTGATATGCTGGGTCCATTGGTTCCTTTGGTCCCTGGTACTCCTTCCATCTTAGTCAGTATTGTAATAATCCCCCTCTTCCTGAGGTTACTGGCTTGTGTAGTTGCTCTTCTGGGCGATAAGGATCATCCCGTCGCTTGCCACCAATTGTTACAGTATCAACAGGATACCAAGGGTTAATACCTGATGAAAGATGCCCTGAATGTGGGATCAGCAACTCACAACCCAGCTAATTCCCCCCTCAAACATGAGACCAGGCTCCACATTGAAGGTTAAAACAGAATGCACTTTATTGAAGGCTATATGCCCAGTATTTATGCAGGTCTGACCCCAGATGGGGGGTTGAAAGAATATTGTACATTAGATAGAGGGAAAACACCCTTTGACATGATACAATAGAATTACATTACTTAAGCAGATAAACAATTTAGTCTTTCTTATCACTTGGGCGTCTGCTCTCTGGATGTGATTAAACAATGTGAATGTTTATCACTAAACTTAATTACAGTACACAATAGCTGAGGCTAGCAACCTTGTCTTTAGAAAATAGCTTCTTAAAGCTGAACAAAGTTAACTCTTTCAGTACTGACAGAAGGGTCTGTCACACTTTCCCTAAAGGGGAATCAGTAAATGATGGTATTCCTCAAGAATTTTCTTCGGTCAAATATGCCTCTTTTGACCAGGCTGTAGACTTGGTGAGAGAAGCGGGACCTTCAGCCTTGTTGGCTAAAATTGACATTGAATCGGCTTTCAGGTTGTTACCTGTGCACCTGACTTCGCACCATTTGCTGGGCTGTTGTGTGGAGGGCTCATACTATGTGGACCTGTGTTTGCCCATGGGCTGCTCCATTTCGTGTTCCTTTTTCGAGCAATTCAGTACGTTCCTTGAGTGGGTAGTCTCGGAGCGGGCGGGCTTGTCGTCATTGGTCCATTACCTTGACGACTTTTTGTTTGTGGGACCAGCTGGTTCTCCGGCATGTAAGCGGCTTCAGGATGTTTTTTGTCAGGTGGCTTTAGAGTTTGGTGTCCCCATTGCGAAGGGGAAATCGGAAGGGCCCGTTACGACCCTTGATTTTTTGGGCATTACGATTGACTCCATAAGTATGGAGTGCAGACTTCCCAGTGACAAAGTGTCAGACTTGCTGGAAGTTTTTGACCGCTGTTTGTTCGCAAAAAAGATTACGTTGCGGGATCTCCAGTCGTTAGTAGGCAAGTTTAATTTGGCATGCAGAATCATCCCGATAGGGAGGGTTTTTTGCAGGCGGTTGTCGCTGGCTACGGCGGGTGTTGTTAAGCTGCACCATTTTGTGCGGTTATCCAAGGAGATAAAGGATGACTTGAGGGTCTGGAGGCATTTTTTGTTGGGTTTTAACGGCTCTGCATTGTTTCAGGCGCCTAGGGTGTCTAATGAGGATTTGGGGTTGGTGACTTATTCCGCTGGTGGTTGTGGTTTTGGTGCGTATTTCTCTGGTCATTGGTGTGCAGATAGGTGGCCGGATGAATGGTCTTCGTTGGGTCTAGTGAAGAATTTAGTCGTTTTGGAACTGTTCCCGATCGTGGTCTCCCTGTTTGTTTGGGAGGCTGATTTGTGTAATCGGTCAGTGGTGTTTTCCACAGATAATATGGGGGTGGTGTATGCGTTGAATACTTTGACGTCTTCCTCCTTGCCTGTATTGCGTTTGTTGCATCTGTTGGTTTTGAAATGTTTGAGGATGAACGTTTGCATTAAGGCTAAACATATCCCGGGGGGTTATAATTCTATAGCCGACTCCCTCTCTCGATTTCAGTTTCAGCGTTTCCAGGAATTGGCCCCCCTGGTGGACGTGACTGGTTGCCCGTGCTATCTGTGGCGGCTTGGAGTTGAGGACTGGCTGGACTGGTGAAGGCTTCGCTGGCTCCAGGTACTTGGGCTGCCTACTCTAGGGTTTGGTGGGACTGGGAGTCCAGGTTGGGTGCCAGGGGTATCCGTGAATGGGGTCTTGATCTTACGGGTGTTCTGTTGGACTGGATGTGGGAATGGGGGTCTCAGAAATTGTCACCTTCGGCGATGGATAGGCGCCTGGCTGCTTTGTCTTTTCGCTTCAAGCTTTTGGATGTGCAAGATGTTACAAGGGTTTTCTGTGTTCGGCAGGTCCTAAAGGGTTTGAAGAGGGGTTTGGTAGGACCCTCCCCTGATAGGAGGAGACCGATTACTTTTTTGTTGCTGAGGAATTTGTATAGTATTTTGGAGGTTGTTTGCTTGTCGGAGTTTGAAACCTGTTTGTTCAGAGTGGCTTACGTTTTGGCCTTTTTTGGGGCTTTCCGGATATCGGAATTGGTCAGCAAGAATTTGAATTCTATGGGGGGATTTCGGATGTGGTTTTGTACGAGTCCAGGGTGGAAATATTTTTGAGGAAGAGTAAGACGGACCAGCTGGGGAAGGGTAGGACGATTGTCCTTTTTCCTAGTGGGTCAGAGGTCTGTCCTTGGCATTGTTTATGGCTGTACTTGAAGTGTCGGCCCGTGATGGGTGGGTCGTTGTTGGTCCACCGGGACGGGAGAACTTTGTCACAATTTCAGTTTAGGACGGTCCTTAAAAAAGCCTTGTGTTATTTGGGCCTGAATTCGGCTGATTTTCGGACCCACTCGTTTCGTATTGGGGCGGAAACGGAGGCTTCGATGAGGGGGCTTTCGGAGGCTGAGGTTAAAGGTATTGGTAGGTGAGGAGCTAGACGTTTTCGCCTGTATGTTCGCCGAGTTGGGTCTTTTGGAGAAATTGTATAGTGGTTCATTTGTTTTCTGTGTTTTAGGTGTGGAACGTTTGTGGCTGGTTGGCCACTCCTCTATTTATTGGGCCCGGAGGGCGGCTTCGGTAAAGGTGGATGGACTGCAGTTGGGTATTCCCAAGTCCCGTTGTGAAGTGAAATGGTTCGGTGTGAGGGTGCTCAGGTGGGACAGATTGTTTCCTCTGGTGTTGGATTATTGCAGGCGTTTTCAGCCTCCGACTGTTTTGTTGATCCACGCTGGGGGAACGATCTTGGTTGTTTATCGCAGAGGGATTTGGTGAGAAGCATGAAAAGGGGCATTAGTGGATTGAAGGTGTTGTTCCCCTCCATGACAATTGTATGGTCTGACATTTTGCCGTGGATGGTGTGGAGGGCGGCTTGGGACCCGGTTTGGTTGGACAAAAGCAGACGAAAAGTTAACAAGATCATGGGGGCGTTTGTGAGGAGACTTGGTGGTTCGGTTGTGCACCATTCAGCTGAGGTTGGCGATGGTGAATTCTATATGCCTGATGGTGTGCATTTGAATGACTTTGGTCTGCAGCTGTTTATCCTCAACTTTAAGGAGGCACTGTGTGCGGTTGGAGGGTTGGCGGGACTGGGCTGAGGTGTCAGACCAGTCGTGGCGGGGGTGCTAGCCCTTAAATGACAGAAAATTATGGCCAATTGTTAACTGTGGTGGTATTTTGAATTCCCATGGGGGGAATTCAAGATGGGGTTTTCTAAGGGCAAGGGGTTCCTTAGAAAACTTATATGGATGATCGTTGACGGGCCCAACCACTTGCACGGTTGTGTCCAGTTAAAGGAGCTACGGCCATAGTAAAAAGTTAAGAAAAGCAGGAAGGACTAGCACCGCTGTTTGGTTTTTGATGTGTAAAATGTTTACAGTTATTTGCACTTTTATTTATTGAGTCATTAAAGTTCTTACAAAGTTATTTATTGAATAAAGGGCTGCGGCCAATTTGTACCAAAGCTAAGTCTGTTGTCTGTTATTTATGAGGGTGTTGTTGGAAGGATGGCATTGGGGTGTTGGTTGGTTTTAAGGGGCCGGAGCTTGACGACATAAAAGGTCAAGCGCTTCATTTGTAATCTAACCCATTGTGTGTAAAAAAGAATTTGAAACATGTTAAGATATATATCTCACAAACACTTTCTCAGACAACCCAAACTGAAAAAAATAATTTCAGGGAGGTGGCTTTACCGGCTACCCCCACACACACACAGCCACCAAACAATATATTCCTCTCCTCATATAAATAAAACCAACAGACAAAGCATTATTCTATACCTACAGCCCTCTTCCAACTGAAAACCTAAGCATATTTCTGTGAAACTGCCTGTAATACACACACACACACACAAACACACACACACAGCCCATATCTACATATGCCTTTACTAACTACATCACACAGACAGTTATAAGCAGCAATAATAATTGCCTGTGTTCAGCAGTACACAATACACACACACAGCGCACATATCTACATATGCCTTTACTAACTACATCACACAGCCAGTTATATGCAGCAATAATAATTACCTGTGTTTAGCAGTATACAATACACACACACAGCGCACATATCTACATATGCCTTTACTAACTACATCACACAGACAGTTATATGCAGCAATAATAATTATCTGTGTTCAGCAGGCCTGTAATACACACACAGCGAGCATATCTAGATATGCCTTTACTAACTACATCACACAGACAGTTATATGCAGCAATAAAAATTGCCTGTGTTTAGCAGTATACAATACACACACAGCGCACATATCTACATATGCCTTTACTAACTACATCACACAGACAGTTATATATAGCAATAATAATTACCTGTGTTCAGCAGTACACAATACACACACAGCGCACATATCTACATATGCCTTTGCTAACTACATCACACAGACAGTTATATGCAGCAATAATACAGGGAGTGCAGAATTTTTAGGCAAGTTGTATTTTTGAGGATTAATTTTATTATTGAACAACCATGTTCTCATTGAACCCAAAAAACTCAATATCAAAGCTGAATATTTTTGGAAGTAGTTTTTAGTTTGTTTTTAGTTTTAGCTATTTTAGGGGGATATCTGTGTGTGCAGGTGACTATTGCTGTGCATAATTATTAGGCAACTTAACAAAAAACAAATATATACCCATTTCAATTATTTATTTTTACCAGTGAAACCAATATAACATCTCAACATTCACAAATATACATTTCTGACATTCAAAAACAAAACAAAAACAAATCAGTGACCAATATAGCCACCTTTCTTTGCAAGGACACTCAAAAGCCTGTCATCCATGGATTCTGTCAGTGTTTTGATCTGTTCACCATCAACATTGCGTGCAGCAGCAACCACAGCCTCCCAGACACTGTTCAGAGAGGTGTACTGTTTTCCCTCCTTGTAAATCTCACATTTGATGATGGACCACAGGTTCTCAATGGGGTTCAGATCAGGTGAACAAGGAGGCCATGTCATTAGATTTTCTTCTTTTATACCCTTTCTTGCCAGCCACGCTGTGGAGTACTTGGACGCGTGTGATGGAGCATTGTCCTGCATGAAAATCATGTTTTTCTTGAAGGATGCAGACTTCTTCCTGTACCACTGCTTGAAGAAGGTGTCTTCCCGAAACTGGCAGTAGGACTGGGAGTTGAGCTTGACTCCATCCTCAACCCGAAAAGGCCCCACAAGCTCATCTTTGATGATACCAGCCCAAACCAGTACTCCACCTCCACCTTGCTGGCGTCTGAGTCGGACTGGAGCTCTCTGCCCTTTACCAATCCAGCCACGGGCCCATCCATCTGGCCCATCAAGACTCACTCTCATTTCATCAGTCCATAAAACCTTAGAAAAATCAGTCTTGAGATATTTCTTGGACCAGTATTGATGTTTCAGCTTGTGTGTCTTGTTCAGTGGTGGTCGTCTTTCAGCCTTTCTTACCTTGGCCATGTCTCTGAGTATTGCACACCTTGTGCTTTTGGGCAATCCAGTGATGTTGCAGCTCTGAAATATGGCCAAACTGGTGGCAAGTGGCATCTTGGCAGCTGCATGCTTGACTTTTCTCAGTTCATGGGCAGTTATTTTGCGCCTTGGTTTTTCCACACGCTTCTTGCAACCCTGTTGACTATTTTGAATGAAACGCTTGATTGTTCGATGATCACGCTTCAGAAGCTTTGCAATTTTAAAAATTGCTGCATCCCTCTGCAAGATATCTCACTATTTTTGACTTTTCTGAGCCTGTCAATTCCTTCTTTTGACCCATTTTGCCAAAGGAAAGGAAGTTGCCTAATAATTATGCACACCTGATTTAGGGTGTTGATGTCATTAGATCACACCCCTTCTCATTACAGAGATGCACATCACCTAATATGCTAAATTGGTAGTAGGCTTTCGAGCCTATACAGCTTGGAGTAAGACAACATGCATAAAGAGGATGATGTGGTCAAAATACTCATTTGCCTAATAATTCTGCACTCCCTGTAATTGCCTGTGTTTAGCAGTATACAATACACACACACAGCGCACATATCTACATATGCCTTTACTAACTACATCACACAGACAGTTATATGCAGCAATAATAATAACCTGTGTTCAGCAGTATACAATACACACACAGCGCACATATCTACATATGCCTTTACTAACTACATCACACAGACAGTTATATGCAGCAATAATAATTACCTGTGTTCAGCAGTATACAATACACACACAGCACACATATCTAGATATGCCTTTACTAACTACATCACACAGACAGTTATATATAGCAATAATAATTACCTGTGTTCAGCAGTATACAATACACACACAGCGCACATATCTACATATGCCTTTGCTAACTACATCACACAGACAGTTATATATAGCAATAATAATTAACTGTGTTCAGCAGTACACAATACACACAGCGCACATATCTACATATGCCTTTACTAACTACATCACACAGACAGGTATATGCAGCAATAATAATTACCTGTGTTCAGCAGTATACAATACACACACAGCGCACATATCTACATATGCCTTTACTAACTACATCACACAGACAGTTATAAATAGCAATAATAATTGCCTGTGTTTAGCAGTATACAATACACACACACAGCACATATATCTACATATGCCTTTACTAACTACATCACACAGACAGTTATATGCAGCAATAAAAATTGCCTGTGTTTAGCAGTA
The DNA here is from genome assembly GCF_027579735.1 of Bombina bombina. Lineage (NCBI taxonomy): Eukaryota > Metazoa > Chordata > Amphibia > Anura > Bombinatoridae > Bombina > Bombina bombina. The sequence continues at coordinate 143,554,169 of NC_069510.1, forward strand.
TACAATACACACACAGCGCACATATCTACATATGCCTTTACTAACTACATCACACAGACAGTTATATATAGCAATAATAATTGCCTGTGTTTAGCAGTATACAATACACACACACAGCGCACATATCTACATATGCCTTTACTAACTACATCACACAGACAGTTATATGCAGCAATAATAATTACCTGTGTTCAGCAGTATACAATACACACACACAGCGCACATATCTACATATGCTTTTACTAACTACATCACACAGACAGTTATAAGCAGCAATAATAATTGCCTGTGTTCAGCAGTACACAATACACACACACAGCGCACATATCTACATATGCCTTTACTAACTACATCACACAGACAGTTATATGCAGCAATAATAATTACCTGTGTTCAGCAGTATACAACACACACACACAGCGCACATATCTACATATGCCTTTACTAACTACATCACACAGACAGTTATATATAGCAATAATAATTACCTGTGTTCAGCAGTATACAACACACACACAGCGCACATATCTACATATGCCTTTACTAACTACATCACACAGACAATTATAAGCAGCAATAATAATTGCCTGTGTTCAGCAGTACACAATACACACACACAGCGCACATATCTACATATGCCTTTACTAACTACATCACACAGACAGTTATGTATAGCAATAATAATTACCTATGTTCAGCAGTATACAATACACACACACAGTTCAACTATCTACATATGCCTTTACTAACTACATCACACAGACAGTTATATGCAGCAATAATAATAACCTGTGTTCAGCAGTATACAATACACACACAGCGCACATATCTACATATGTCTTTACTAACTACATCACACACACAGTTATATGCAGCAATAATAATAACCTGTGTTCAGCAGTATACAATACACACACAGCGCACATATCTACATATGCCTTTACTAACTACATCACACAGACAGTTATATGCAGCAATAATAATTATCTGTGTTCAGCAGTATACAATACACACACACAGCACACATATCTACATATGCCTTTACTAACTACATCACACAGACAGTTATATGCAGCAATAATAATTACCTGTGTTCAGCAGTACACAATACACACACACAGCGCACATATCTACATATGCCTTTACTAACTACATCACACAGACAGTTATATGCAGCAATAATAATTACCTGTGTTCAGCAGTATACAATACACACACAGCGCACATATCTACATATGCCTTTACTAAATACATCACACAGACAGTTATATATAGCAATAATAATTACCTGTGTTCAGCAGTATACAATACACACACAGCGCACATATTTACATATGCCTTTACTAACTACATCACACAGACAGTTATATGCAGCAATAATAATTACCTGTGTTCAGCAGTATACAACACACACACAGCGCACATATCTAGATATGCCTTTACTAACTACATCACACAGACAGTTATATGCAGCAATAATAATTACCTGTGTTCAGCAGTATACAATAGACACACAGCGCACATATCTACATATGACTTTACTAACTACATCACACAGACAGTTATATATAGCAATAATAATTGCCTGCGTTTAGCAGTACACAATACACACACACAGCGCACATATCTACATATGCCTTTACTAACTACATCACACAGACAGATATATGCAGCAATAATAATTACCTGTGTTCAGCAGTATACAATACACACACAGCGCACATATCTACATATGCCTTTACTAACTACATCACACAGACAGTTATATGCAGCAATAATAATTACCTGTGTTTAGCAGTATACAATATACACACACAGCGCACATATCTACATATGCCTTTACTAACTACATCACACAGACAGTTATATGCAGCAATAATAATTACCTGTGTTCAGCAGTATACAATACACACACAGAGTGCACATATCTACATATGCCTTTACTAACTACATCACACAGACAGTTATATGCAGCAATAATAATTACCTGTGTTTAGCAGTATACAATACACACACACAGTGCACATATCTACATATGTCTTTACTAACTACATCACACAGACAGTTATATGCAGCAATAATAATTACCTGTGTTCAGCAGTATACAATACACACACACAGCGCACATATCTACATATGCCTTTACTAACTACATCACACAGACAGTTATATGCAGCAATAATAATTACCTGTGTTTAGCAGTATACAATACACACACACAGTGCACATATCTACATATGTCTTTACTAACTACATCACACAGACAGTTATATGCAGCAATAATAATTACCTGTGTTCAGCAGTATACAATACACACACAGCACACATATCTACATATGTCTTTACTAACTACATCACACAGACAGTTATATGCAGCAATAATAATTACCTGTGTTCAGCAGTGTACAACACACTCACTTCTGGTCCTGAAACAAATCAGTTCCCTCACAGATCGCCGAGGTTAACCTTTTTCAAGGATATTGGAGCCGATTCATCAAGCATCGTATGGAGCTTGATGCAGCTGTTTCTGCGCAAGCCTTCGGGCTCACCGGAAACACGAGTTGAGAAGCAGAAGTGGCGGACAGAAATCCGCCCGATCACATGCTATCAGGTTGATTGACACCCCCTGCTAGCGGACGATTAGCCGCAAATCTGCAGGGGGCGGCATTGCAACTGCTTATGCAATGTTAAATGCCGACCGTGTATGCTGTCGGCATTTAGCGATGCAGAGCGGACATGATTCGCTATAGCAAATAATGTCCGCCCGGGGTATGATAAATCTACCCCATTGTATTACAAAGGAGGAGACTCCCGTAACTTCCGGGAGAGTTGGGATGTCTCCTTTCTGTAGTGCTTTATCACGAGCCTTTCCATCTTTCTGGAAATCCACTACAGTGACTACGCAGTTACATTTTATAGGCGTCTGCTACGCCTTATACAGGGCACAACAATGTATCATTTTTAATTATAATCTCTTTTGGATATTATTATTTTCAATAAAGTTATGCAAAACGCTTGTGAAAAAGCCAATTACGTATATGAATTCCCATATTTAGCCAATCAGATTGAAGGAAATCTAGATGTTCTTTTAATATTACTAATGTGTGTCATAAAGACTAACAAATCAAAAAAAACTATTTGTTAAGAACTTGAAATATTACTACTATTTTGAAGTTAAATGTAAAGAGATTGTATACTGCTAAGTGCTTGTTGTTTATTACAGCTATAAGAAATATAAATCCACTATCTGACTTGTAACCACAAAACAGCAACATCTACATATTAAAAAAATAACTTTGACAGATCCTTTATAAAACTGTAGTTTTTATCAGCTTATAAAAGCTGAATTTCTTATTCTGCAATAACCCCAGTGCCACAAATCCATGGATATATTTCTGCTTTTATTGTAATTCTTATCTATTATCCTGTGATACTCTGTTCCTATTTCCTAGCAGCAGACACAGCATTAAAGTGGCAATTGGCCTTTTCCAACATATTGTAAATAAACATAACAATATAATTGGTGTTCTTTACGGACTGTAATCATGCTTAAAGTCAGCGTCTGTCTGGCTTACTTGTATATTTTTTTAACAGGGTCTTTGAATGAAAATGTTTTCATAACCCTTAGTCTCACGCCAGAGGGGAGGCACAGTGGAACAAAATGCAGAGGAATTTCAGTGCCCCATGTTTACAAATTAATGTGGCAGAGAAGCTGTTAAAAAGGCATTGGCTACCCAGACTCTTAAATGGAGTCTACCAGGAGCAAGGGAAAAGTATTCATTACGATTTTGATTAAAAACACATGATGCAAATATCATATATTTTTAAATCTACTATTTATAAGATATCTGTTGCTTTATATTCTGTTTGTTGGCAGCAAAACTGGGGCACATTAACTTGACATTATCTTCACTTTTTAAAAAATGGGCTTTTTTAAAATAGTAAAAGTAAGTTTATTACGTTTCCTATTGAAGGTTATTGCAGGACTATAAAGCAAGTGTTGGTATAAGAGACCCTTATATGTGTTTATGTAAAGCAAGGCTTTTGGGGAAAGTTTTTTTTAATGGGTGTGGCTGGATTATGGGTGTGGCAAGGCGGGAGGAGGAGAATGGGACTATGGGACTGAAGTTTTGCACCAATTGGGATTGTAGGGACACATGTGTAACTATCTTTTAAAGGGACATTGAACACCACAAACATTTCATGCACCTAGATATCACTGCAGGTATCTGAAGGAGAGTTGCTGCAAATGTGCAAACAAGTCAGTGAAAACTAGATTTCAACATGGCAGCAGTTATGAAAAGAGGGAGGCAGGTAACAACCTTAGTCATATGCCTATAGAATGTATCTAGTGTTTAATGTTTATTTAAAGGGACATAAAACCCTCTCATGATTCAGATACAAACATATATTTTTTAACAACTTTCCTATTTACATTTATCATCAATGTTGCTTCATTCTTTTGGTATCCTTTATTTAAGGAGCAGCAATGCACTACTGGCAGCTAGCTGAACATGTCAGTAAGCCAATCAAAAGAGGTATAAATGTAGAACAATCAATCAGCTTCCAGCTCCTGAGCCTACCTAGGTATGCTTTTCAACAAAGGATACCTATTGAATGAAGCAAATTATGGAACGTTTTTAACAATTGTATTCTCTATCTGATTCATAAAATAAAAAAGTGGGCTTTAAGAATCCAGCAGCTGCATTAAAGGGACAGTCTACTCCAGAATTGTTATTATTTAAAAAGATAGATAATATCTTTATTACCCATTCCCCAGTTTTGCATAACCAACACTGTTATAAAATACACTTTTTACCTCTGTGATTACCTTGTATCTAAGTCTCTGCAGACTGCCCCACTGTCTCAGTACTTTTGACAGACTTGCATTTTAGCCAGTCAGTGCTTACTCCTAGGTAAATTGGAACAGCCAATAGCATGATTGAAACAGCCAATAGAATGTGAGCTCAATCCTATTGGCTGATTGGATCAGCCAATAGGATTGAACTTCAATCCTATTGGCTGATTGCATCAGCCAATAGGATTTTTCCTACCTTAATTCTGATTGGCTGATAGAATCCTATCAGCCAATCGGAATTCAAGGGACGCCATCTTGGATGATGTAATTTAAAGGAACCGTCATTCGTCGCGTAGTTGTTGGTCAGGATGGATGCTCCACGTCTTCTGCCCGGATCGGATGAAGACTTCTGCCCCCCTGGAGGACCACTTGTGCCCGGCTGGGTGAAGACGTCTCACGGTAGGATAATCTTCAAGGGGTTAGTGTTAGGTTTTATTAAGGGGGGATTGGGTGGGTTTTAGAGTAGGGTTGGGTGTGTGGGTGGTGGGTTGTAATGTTGGGGGGGTATTGTCTTTTTTTTTACAGGTAAAAGAGCTGATTACTTTGGGGCAATGCCCCGCAAAAAGCCCTTTTAAGGGCTATTTGTAATTTAGTATAGGGTAGGGATTTTTATTATTTTGGGGGGCTTTTTTATTTTATTAGGGGGATTAGATTAGGTGTAATTAGTTTAATTTTTTTTTATTATTTTATTATTTTCTGTAATTTAGTGCTTTGTTTTTTTCGTACTTTAGTTTATTTTATTTAATTGTAATTAGTTTAGGTAATTTAGTAAATTAATTTACTGATAGTGTAGTGTTAGGTGTAATTGTAACTTAGGTTAGGGTTTATTTTACAGGTAAATTTGTATTTATTTTAACTAGGAAGTTATTAAATAGTTAATAACTATTGAATAACTATTGTACCTAGTTAAAATAAATACAAAGTTGCCTGTAAAATAAAAATAAACCCTAAGATAGCTACAATGTAACTATTAGTTATATTGTAGCTATCTTAAGGTTTATTTTATAGGTAAGTATTTAGTTTTAAATAGGAATTATTTAGTTAATTGTAGTAATTTTATTTATATTTATTTAAATTATATTTAAGTTAGGGGGTGTTAGGGTTAGACTTAGGTTTAGGGGTTAATATGTTTATTATAGTGGCGGCGACATTGGCGGCGGCAGATTAGGGGTTAATAAGTGTAGGTAGGTGGCGGCGACATTGGGGGCGGCAGAGTAGGGGTTAATAAATAAAAAGTAGGTGTCGGCGATGTTGGGGTCAGCAGATTAGGGGTTCATAGGGATAATGTAGGTGGCGGCGGTGTCCGGAGCGGCAGATTAGGGGCTAATAATATAATGTAGGTGGCGGCAATGTCGGGGCAGCATATTAGGGGTTAATAAGTGTAAGATTAGGGGTGTTTAGAATCGGGGTTCATGTTAGGGTGTTAGGTGTAGACATAACTTTTGTTTCCCCATAGGAATCAATGGGGCTGCGTTAGAAGCTGAACGCTTTTTTGCAGCCGATTCTGCCCCATTGATTCCTATGGGGAAATCGTGCACGAGCACATTTCTCTAGCTCACCTCTACCGTAAGCAATGCTGGTATTGAGGTGAAATGTGGAGCTAAATTTTTCTCTACGCTCACTTTTTTGCGGATAACGCCGGGTTTAAAAAAACCTGTAATACCAGCGTTGTTTTAAGTAAGCGGTGAGAAAAAAAGGCTTGTTAACACCGCACACCATTACCGACAAAAACTCGAAATCTAGCAGTGTGAGTTTTAGGTCCCTGGTGAGAGGTTTTAGCTTCCTTGAGAAATGTTCTGAAGTCTTCGGTTTCATCAGTAGTCTTCACACCGCACAATTACTTTGTTATAACTAAACTGTTTATATATTTTAGGGCAATACTTCCCAGACAGATTAAAAAGGAGTTTAGAGCAGTTTTACAGGGTAATAAATTAGTCATTACAAAATGATATTCGTTGAGAATTATATATATAATGAATATGGACTGGATCTTATACTGGTGCAAAATTGAGCGCATGGGAAGGTTGCGCTGCTTGCGAGACGGCACGTTTGTGTTTGGTGAGCGCATGGGAAGGTTGTGCTGCCTGTGAGACGGCACGTTTGTGTTTGGTGAGCGCATTTGAAGGTTGCGCTGCTTGTGAGATGGCACGTTTGTGTTTGGTGAGCGCATTTGAAGGTTGCGCTGCTTGTGAGACGGCACGTTTGTGTTTGTAAGCGCATGGGAAGGTTGCGCTGCTTGTGAGATGGCACGTTTGTGTTTGGTGAGCACATGGGAAGGTTGCGCTCCTTGTGAGATGGCACGTTTGTGTTTGTGAGCGCATGGGAAGGTTGTGCTGCCTGTGAGACGGCACGCTTGTGTTTGGTGAGCGCATGGGAAGGTTGCGCTGCTTGTGAGATGGCACGTTTGTGTTTGGTGAGCGCATTTGAAGGTTGCGCTGCTTGTGAGACGGCACGTTTGTGTTTGGTGAGCGCATGGGAAGGTTGCGCTGCTTATGAGATGGCACGTTTGTGTTTGGTGAGCGTATTTGAAGGTTGCGCTGCTTGTGAGACGGCACGTTTGTGTTTGGTGAGCGCATTTGAAGATTGCGCTGCTTGTGAGACGGCACGTTTGTGTTTGGTGAGCGCATTTGAAGGTTGCGCTGCTTGTGAGACGGCACATTTGTGTTTGTAAGCGCATGGGAAGGTTGCGCTGCTTGTGAGATGGCACGTTTGTGTTTGGTGAGCACATGGGAAGGTTGCGCTCCTTGTGAGATGGCACGTTTGTGTTTGTGAGTGCATGGGAAGGTTGTGCTGCCTGTGAGACGGCACGCTTGTGTTTGGTGAGCGCATGGGAAGGTTGCGCTGCTTGTGAGATGGCACGTTTGTGTTTGGTGAGCGCATTTGAAGGTTGCGCTGCTTGTGAGACGGCACGTTTGTGTTTGGTGAGCGAATGGGAAGGTTGCGCTGCTTGTGAGACGGCACGTTTGTGTTTGGTGAGCGCATTTGAAGGTTGCGCTGCTTGTGAGACGGCACGTTTGTGTTTGGTGAGCGCATTTGAAGATTGCGCTGCTTGTGAGATGGCACGCTTGTGTTTGGTGAGCGCATGGGAAGGTTGAGCTGCTTGTGAGACGGCACGCTTGTGTTTGGTGAGCACATGGGAAGTTTGCGCTGCTTGTGAGACGCAGGTTTGTGTTCGGTGAGTGCATGGGAAGGTTGTGCTGCTTGTGAGACGGCACATTGGTGTTTGTTGAGCGCATGGGAAGAGTCAGAGAGTTTAGGTGTAGTGGAGATATGGATTGTTGTTAGAGACGGAATTGTTAAATGCGCGGTTACGGTTTCTTATGCTGGGGTAGGCAATAGGTAAGTTAGTGTGTATGCAGATAGCTAATGCTGTTTATTGTTGTTAAAGGGACACTAAACCCAAATTGTTTCTTTCATGATTCAGGTAGAACATGCAATTTCAAGCAACTTTCTAATTTACTTTTATTATCAATTTTTCTTCATTCCTTGCAACCTTTATTTAAAAGGCCGTCATCCAAAATGTTGCAAACCATTTAAATTTGAACTGTACATATTATACACCTGCCATTTGGCTAGTCTTATAGGTCAAAAAGGAGTTTGTGGTGACATATCGATACCTCAAGGGAAATTATCATTTGATTGTGATACTCGCTTCAAATACCTTAAAGAGACACTCAAATCAAATTGAACTCCTCATGATTCAGATAGAGCACATTAACTTCCATTAACAAAATATGCACAGTCTTTTTATAATTACACTTTTTTGAGTCACCAGCTCCTACTGAGCATGTGCAAGAATTAATAGACTATACGTATATGCATTTGTGATTGGCTGATGACTGTCACATGGTACAGGAGGAGTGGAGATAGACATAATTTTGAAATTTGTCAGAAAAAAATCTACTACTCATTTGAAGTCCAGACTAAGGGGTAGATTTATTAAGCAGCGGATGCAGCAATTTACCCCCGTAGTTTCCTGCTCGTCAGAAACAGAAGTTGAGACGCAGCTGTCATAAGACTGCTGCTCCTTAACTTCTCCGCCACCTCTGCAGTTGCGGACAGCAATCATCCTGATCAGAAACTATTGGCCCCAAATGTGCAGGGGGCGGCATTGCACAAGCATTTCACAAGAAATGCTTGTACAATGATAAATGCCAACAGAGTATGATGTCAGCATTCAGCGAATCATGTCCGCCCACATGTTCTTTAATCGGCCCATAAGTGCTATTGCATTGTCTTTTGTCATGCATTTGTTGATTATGCAAATCTACTGTATTGACTGGCCCTTTAAGTGTCCAAACACCACTGTGATCTAACTTTGAGTTAATTCCTTATTGTAAGTTGCATATTTGTAAAAAAAAAAACTGGTTAGAGGAGCAAATAATTCTTGTTTATTCAATGTCAGAGTAAAAGCCGTTATTATGTAAGATATTTGTTTTGCTTGGGGTAATGGATGCTAACCAAAATATAAACCAAGTTGTTAATACAGCTGCTACTGTTTGCGCTGGAATGCGACACACAATCAGTAATACTAACAGACTTGTAACATAAAGTCTCATAAAACGTTTCTACAAGAAATTCTATTGCATTATTACCCAGTATAAAATTGTAATATGAATATGATTACAGACTTTTTTTTGGCTGTCATATATAACAGATACTTGTCCAGTTTTTTTGGTTTGATTAATGAATGAATATATTTATTTTGTTAATGAAGGGTTTCTTGCTGTTTATTACGAGTGTGAAAAGCTATATATGGATGACACAGGGTCCTGGTGCTTCCCAGACGTGTAACTAGAATATGAGTGCAAAAATGAGCTCAGTTTTGTCACATGACTTCCAATGAAAGTCCAGGCCAAAGTGCCTCTACTGAAGAATGTTGGGTGGAAATATATCTGGCCTGTGCCCTAACTGTGCTGAATGTTTGAGCACTGGAGATGTGGACAGACAGTGAATGCAGTATGTTCTGAGCCCCATATTACAAGAGGGATTTCCGACAGCTCTGCCAGAGGGCTGCAGTAAACTTGTTTGGCTTCCACACTCTGCTGAATGCAACATTTAGAAAAATAAACATTTTCACAAAGCAGTTGGGGTGAAGCCAAGCAAAGCCTGGTGCGAGAGTTAAAGCCACACACCAACAAGACACAGCCGCCACACTCTCTCAGTGTAAAGGGGAATAGCGCCAACCACATACCTGGCAAAAGAAAAGCCACACACTAGCACAACATAACTTGTACACTCTGTCAGGGCATACAGGGCAGGAACAGCCACAGTTATGGCAAGAGGGAAGGTACACGCTGACACTAAATGTTCAAATTGTTTGTACACACGTCAGGTTCAGCCAATTACTCTGATTCCAAAAATAACACCGTGGCCAGTGTCAATTCTAGGAGTGTTGGAATTGATATATGCCCCCATTCATTATTGTAGTACCCCAAACATCAAAAGGTGGCTGCCGCTGACTGCCCTGAATTTGCTAGTTAGTATCTTTGTCACATGACCAAAGAGAGAGGTAAAAGAGAATAAGGAGTTAAACAAATAAATGTGCTGAAAATGGTAGGAATAGGTAATAAAACAGGAGGTTCCCCACCTCTACTCAGTGCACACTTGATATTTAACTTTTTGGGCATCTGACTGGGGTGCTTGGAATCTCAAGCAATAAACTGTATCTCAACACAGATTTTTCAATTTTTATCCAGATTAATTTACATTCACATGAATCACATTTTTTTCTATTTTTAGAGATTAGTCAAGATATTATTTTTTGGAACAAACTATCACAGTGTTAGTTATTTAGTTTGGAGCGTTGTTCATATTCTAATGGATTTGGTGTTGTGACAACTGCTTGGGACATTAATATACAGACTTTATTGATCTTGATATACTTTAACAGTAACTTGTGTTCATTATTAATGTGATTCTTTTTTTATATTTGATTTTATTCTGCTGTTTGATTAACATATGAGAAATGTAGGTTGGGTTAAGGTCTTTAGCTTGAAATTTCCACTACACATGTGTCAATGTTTTTGGACAAAAAAACACGTGGATGGTCCACAGCACTATTATAAAAGTATTCACTTTATTGGTAACAGCATAAATATGAGTAAGTGAGGTTTCGGGGTCACTTATTCGTTTTTTTGCTGCTACCAATAAAGTGAATACTTTTATAATAGTGCTGTGGACCATCCACGTGTTTTATCACTTTTTAGGGAAAAGGTAGCACCCCAGGTCTTCCTGTGCACTGTACTGGTTCTACTCGCTGCTGTATCACTTGGGGATATTATAATGTTTTTGGACAAATACTAAAATAAAGATATTTTGGCTAAGCTAGGTATTCATCAGAAATGAATTTGCAGCCCCTTTAATGAGTCAAGGAATTAACAAATGTATGGGACATAAAAATTATGTTGATTCATTTGTACAGTTAAAATCACCACTCTACAAAGGGGAAAGTGATACATTTACACTATTCAATAATAATCCAGCAACTTCCTTGTCCATTGATTAATTCCTATGTCAGCCAATAAGTATTTAAAGGGACAGTCTTCTCCAGAATGTTTATTGTTTAAAAAGATAGACAATCCCTTTATTACCCAAGCCCAAGTTTTGCAAAACTAATTCAGTTATATTAATATACTTTTCACCTCTGTGACTACCTTGTATATAAGCCTCTGCAGACTGCCCCTTATCTCAGTTATATTAATATACTTTTTACCTCTGTGATTACCCTGTATCTAAGCCTCTGCAGACTGCTCCTTATCTCAGTTATATTAATATACTTTTTACTTCTGTGATTACCTTGTATGTAAGCCTCTGCAGACTGCTCCTTATCTCAGTTATATTAATATACTATTTACCTCTGTGATTACCTTGTATCTAAGCCTCTGCAGACTGCCTCTTATCTCAGTTATATTAATATACTTTTTACCTCTGTGATTACCTTGTATCTAAGCCTCTGCAGACTGCTCCTTATCTCAGTTATATTAATATACTTTTCACCTCTGTGACTACCTTGTACATAAGCCTCTGCAGACTGCCCCTTATCTTAGTTATATTAATATACTTTTTACCTCTGTGATTACCCTGTATCTAAGCTTCTGCAGACTGCTCCTTATCTCAGTTATATTAATATACTTTTTACCTCTGTGATTACCTTGTATGTAAGCCTCTGCAGACTGCTCCTTATCTCAGTTATATTAATATACTATTTACCTCTGTGATTACCTTGTATCTAAGCCTCTGCAGACTGCCTCTTATCTCAGTTATATTAATATACTTTTACCTCTGTGATTACCCTGTATCTAAGCCTCTGCAGACTGCCCCTTATCTCAGTTATATTAATATACTTTTAACCTCTGTGATTACCTTGTATCTAAGCCTCTGTAGACTGCTCCTTATCTCAGTTATATTAATATACTTTTCACCTCTGTGACTACCTTGTATATAAGCATCTGCAGACTGCCCCCTTATCTCAGTTATATTAATATACTTTCTACCTCTGTGACTACCTTGTATCTAAGCCTCTGCAGACTGCCCCCTTATCTCAGTTATATTAATATACTTTTTACCTCTGTGATTATCCTGTATCTAAGCCTCTGCAGACTGCTCCTTATCTCAGTTATATTAATATACTTTTTACCTCTGTGATTACCTTGTATCTAAGCCTCTGCAGACTGCTCCTTATCTCAGTTATATTAATATACTTTTCACCTCTGTGACTACCTTGTATATAAGCATCTGCAGACTGCCCCCTTATCTCAGTTATATTAATATACTTTCTACCTCTGTGACTACCTTGTATCTAAGCCTCTGCAGACTGCCCTCTTATCTCAGTTATATTAATATACTTTTTACCTCTGTGATTACCCTGTATCTAAGCCTCTGCAGACTGCTCCTTATCTCAGTTATATTAATATACTTTTTACCTCTGTGATTACCTTGTATCTAAGCCTCTGCAGACTACTCCTTATCTCAGTTATATTAATATACTTTTTACCTCTGTGATTACCTTGTATCTAAGCCTCTGCAGACTGCTCCTTATCTCAGTTATATTAATATACTTTTTACCTCTGTGACTACCTTGTATCTAAGCCTCTGCAGACTGCCCCTTATCTCAGTTCTTTTAACAGACTTGCATTTTAGCCAATCAGTGCTGACTCATAAGTAACTCCACAGGAGTGAGCACATTGTTATCTATATGGCACACATGAGCTAACACTGTCTAGCTGTGAAAATCTGTCAAAATGCACTGAGATAAGAGACGGCCTTCAAGGGCTGTGAAATTAGCATATGAGCCTACCTAGGTTTAGCTTTCAACATAGAATACCAAAAGAACAAAGCAAATTTTATGATAAACGTAAATTGGAAAATTCTTTAAAATTTCATGCCCTATCTGAATCATGAAAGTTTAATTTTGACGAGACTGTCCCTTTAAACTTTCCTATTGTTCATACCAATCCTGACCCTATGGTAAAAAGAAATAGTTTTGTGCTGCTGCTAGCTTGTATCAGTAGCACTAGTTACTATTTTATTTAAAGGGATATGAAACCCCCCAAAAAAAATTTTTGTTTCAGGCAAGGACACCATTTTCAAAAAAGTTTCCAATTTACTTCTATTATCAAATTTTCTTTGTACCCATGATATTCTGTGTTGAAGAGATACCTAGGTAGGCATTAAATAGTGCTGCCATCTAGTGCTCTTGCAAATGGATAACATTCTAGCAGAACTGCTGCCATATAGTGCTCCCGAAATGGGCCGGCTCCTAAGTCTACATCCCTGCTTTTCAACAAAAGATGCCAAGGCAATGAAGAAAAATTGATTATAGAAATAAATTATAAAGTTACTTACAATTGCATGTTCTACCTGAATCATGAAAGAAAAAGTGTGGGTTTCATATCCCTTTACGTTTAAGCTGTTGCCCAACTGCTCTTCTGCTGCCCTGACAATGTTCACAGTCGGAAACACAAGGTGCATAAATATTTATCAATACATTTATTCCAAAAGAGCCCATGAGCAAATAGACAAAATAATGTATTGTAGTGATGTTGCAAACCTAAAATTTTGCGTTCGCGAACGGCGGACGCGAACTTCCACAACTGTTCGCGAACCGGGCGAACCGCCATAGACTTCAATAGGCAGGCGAATTTTAAAACCTACAGGGACTCTTTCTGGCCACAATAGTGATGGAAAAGTTGTTTCAAGGGTACACCTGGACTGTGGCATGCCGGAGGGGTATCCATGGCAAAACTCCCACGGAAAATTACATAGTTGATGCAGAGTCTGGTTTTAATCCATAAAGGGCATAAATCACCTAACATTCCTAAATTGTTTGGAATAACGTGCTTTAAAACATCAGGTATGTACATAACTGTTACACCAGATATGAGTTACACTGGGGTGACACTGTGCCCTGGCAGGCAGGCACTGAAACGCACACGTGTGAAGGAAACTGACTGCTATTATTTAACACAGTCAAAAAAGTGTTGTTTTTTTAAAATCTACACTACTGTTACACCAGATATGAGTTGCACTGGGGTGACACTGTGCCCTGGCAGGCAGGCACTGAAACGCACACGTGTGAAGGAAACTGACTGCTATTATTTAACACAGTCAAAAATGTGTTGTTTTTTTAAATCTACACTACTGTTACACCAGATATGAGTTGCACTGGGGTGACACTGTGCCCTGGCAGGCAGGCACTGAAACGCACACGTGTGAAGGAAACTGACTGCTATTATTTAACACAGTCAAAAAAGTGTTGTTTTTTTTAAATCTACACTACTGTTACACCAGATATGAGTTGCACTGGGGTGACACTGTGCCCTGGCAGGCAGGCACTGAAATGCACACGTGTGAAGGAAACTGACTGCTATTATTTAACACAGTCAAAAAAGTGTTGTTGTTTTTTTAAATCTACACTACTGTTACACCAGATATGAGTTGCACTGGGGTGACACTGTGCCCTGGCAGACAGGCACTGAAACGCACACGTGTGAAGGAAACTGACTGCTATTATTTAACACAGTCAAAAAAGTGTTGTTTTTTTTAAATCTACACTACTGTTACACCAGATATGAGTTGCACTGGGGTAACACTGTGCCCTGGCAGGCAGGCACTGAAACGCACACGTGTGAAGGAAACTGACTGCTATTATTTAACACAGTCAAAAATGTGTTGTTTTTTTAAATCTACACTACTGTTACACCAGATATGAGTTGCACTGGGGTGACACTGTGCCCTGGCAGGCAGGCACTGAAACGCACACGTGTGAAGGAAACTGACTGCTATTATTTAACACAGTCAAAAAAGTGTTGTTTTTTTTAAATCTACACTACTGTTACACCAGATATGAGTTGCACTGGGGTGACACTGTGCCCTGGCAGGCAGGCACTTAAACACACACGTGTTAGGAAACTGACTGCTATTATTTAACACAGTCAAAAAAGTGTTGTTTTTTTTAAATCTACACTACTGTTACACCAGATATGAGTTGCACTGGGGTGACACTGTGCCCTGGCAGGCAGGCACTGAAACGCACACGTGTGAAGGAAACTGACTGCTATTATTTAACACAGTCAAAAATGTGTTGTTTTTTTAAATCTACACTACTGTTACACCAGATATGAGTTGCACTGGGGTGACACTGTGCCCTGGCAGGCAGGCACTGAAACGCACACATGTGAAGGAAACTGACTGCAATTATTTAACACAGTCAAAAATGTGTTGTTTTTTTTAAATCTACACTACTGTTACACCAGATATGAGTGGTGGCACTGGGCAAGTGGGCACAGTATACGCTGTGAGCCTGACACACACGCTGGCAGGCAGGCAACTGCAATTAGATTACACAGCAAAAAAAAAAAAAGCAGCCCTAAAAAGGGCTTTTTGGGGTGCTGTCCTTACAGCAGAGATCAGATGAGTCCTTTAGGACTGTAGTGGACACTGAATACACTAGCCTAGCTATAGATGTCCCTACTAAATCAGCAGCAGCTACACTGTCCCTCCTCTCACTAACAATGCAGCTTCCGAATGAATCTAAAATGGATGCTGTCCAGGAGGTAGGAGGGTCTGGGAGGGAGGGTCTGCTGCTGATTGGCTGGAATGTGTCTGCTGACTGTGAGGTACAGGGTCAAAGTATTACTCAATGATGACGAATAGGGGGTGGATCGAACATCGCATATGTTCGCCCGCCGCGGCGATCACGAACATGCTATGTTCGCCGGGAATTATTTGCCGGCTAACAATTCGCGACATCACTAATGTATTTTCCTTTGTTTAGTCCAAACAGAGTTATTTTGTGAAGCAATATGTGTAGTTGTTTTTGAGTTAGGGATCATTTTTACAATCATGTGTTTTATCATGGAAATAGTTTTGAGATTGCTCTTTTTTCATGCTGATAGCCATTAAAAAGGACAATGAAAAATTGTACACTTTTAAGCTGTTTACTAAGATGTAAAGAATTGAGTTTTGCTCCAGCCACATTACGTTATTGGCATTGCAATGTTTTTAATGAAGCTATTAAAAGACCGGTAAATACAGTAGATTTGCATAATCAACACATGCATAATACACATACAATGCAATTGCACTTAGTTTAAACTTTAAATGAGTAGTAGATTTTTTTCTAACATATTTCAAAGTTATGTATATTTCCACTCCCCCTGTACCATGTGTCAGCCATCAGCCAATCACAAATGCATATACGTATATTCTGTGAATTCTTGCACATGCTCAGTAGGCGATGGTGACACAAAAAGTGTAAATATAAAAAGACTGAGCACATTTTGTGAATGGAAGTAAAATGGAAAGTTGTTTAAAATTGCATGCTCTATCTGATCATGAATTTTGACTTGAGTGTCCCTTTAACATCTTTTGGGTAGCTAAATGCTGAAGTTTATGTCTACTTCTACTAGGTATTAAGGAATAGAAATCCCTTTACAGCTAGTATTACTAAATATCAAACACCACTTTTAAAACATGTAATTATGTTGACTCTAATATTTTATGTATAAAAGGTACATATAAAAATGAGAATATAAACTATATTCAATCCAGAAATATATTAAATAAGTAATAAAGAATTCATATATATGCATATGTAACATATATTGCATATATATATATATATATATATATATATATATATATATATTATAACATTTTATAGAGAATAGATATCAAAATCATGATCCTGTTATAGCTGGAATGTTCACGTTAGAAGTATTCAGCTCAAAGGCCGAGCAGTTTAATATTAATAGTTTTAGTTTGTGTATGGAGATGGAAAATTGTGTCAATTACAATTAGGTTTCATAATTTAAAAGTGTTGTTTAAAACTGTCCATTAAACCAAAGACATTTGTGCTTATTAACTGGGCATGTGCACAGTATTAAAATTAAGCTCTGACAAGATTTGCTGATTGAAATAGGTTTTCTAGGTCAATCTGTTGAATTTGCGAAGTCCAAAAGTCTTGCGAAAAGCTGCTGAAAATATGTTGTTGTTTTTTCTGATAAACTAGAATACTGCTGTTAATTTGTCCTGATGTGAGGTACAGGGGTTGTTATCTTGCTAAAAATTAATTTTAAAAAAGCTTATTGTTAAGTGAGTTATTTCAGGGTTTTTTAACTGAATGTAATTACTTCAAATTTAAATTGAAATAAAGTTAAAGTAGTAGCTAGTGCTACTAATAGAGGTTTTTTGATAACAGGGAATTGGAATGAACACAAAGGAAAGCTTAAATACTTATTGGCTTGCAAAAAAATCAACTAAATAACAAGGTCATTGCTGTATCATCATTGAATATCATAAATTTGAGTCCTAGCCCACGTAATGGTTTTAACTGCATACGTTCATTGACTTATTAAAGGGACAGTACCTTTATTGTATGTTTGATTATTACAAATGAAAATAACTAATAAACAAATGCACATGTCTAATGGTGACCATATACTAACAGGAGACAATGGCCTCTCTGCCAATGTACAAAAAATGAGTCCCAGCATAGGTAAGAGGGAAGCCCCTCACCATTGAATTCCAACCATTAGCCCTGTATATGGAAAACTGCCAAGTACAGCTTGGGGGTTAGACAGAAACCCGCCCATCAGTCTGTTATTGATTATACTATAGGACAGAAGGAAACCACACACCGGCACACTGTTCAAGGGGAACACGGATGTTTTCAGTTATCCTGTGATTTTGGCTCCTACAGTGATCAAAGCAGAGGGGTATAAAGTATCTGGGCTCATGTTTTCTGAGAGTTGGAGACAAAATACTGATATGTATGAATAAAGCATCCCATTACCCTAACAACATATGCACATACCCTTCTAGCAGTAATTGTGCAACTCCTTATAGTATAACGTAGCACTGATTTCCGACTTCCCAGGTCTGCAGTCGATACTACTGTTATTTACAAGTTGGGAATGCTTGATTGGTATATTTCAGTTACCTCCTCCAGTGCTGATGTATCTTGTTGTATCTGGTAACAAACAGTAACCAGCCAGGATTTAAATTCACCCATATGTAGATGTGTAAGGGTTACTTGTGATGACCTCAATGGGGAAACTCCAGAGGAAAACACAATTTAAACAAGCACTGACCTTACAACTATAGGTCTCAGGAAAGTGTAAGGAAAACATTTTTCATAGAAGACACATATGAATAACAAAGTAAAAAAAAGTTCAGAGTCCCACTGTTTTAATGTCTTTGAGGTCCTGTGGATCATTCTCCAATTACATTGCCCCCCCCCCCCCCCACCTTTGTGAAAGATGAAAATGTACATGACACAGCTGGCAATGGTTGGGCTAATAGAACGAGAATTCTACTCTTAATATGCAGGAAGTCATTACTTTGTGTGCTGGCCTCACAGGCAAAGCTACATTGTAGGTAGATATCCCTCATGCACCAACATCACAGTACAATAAAAGGATAAAATATATATACCAGCCTTACAGGCAAAGCTGCAGTTATATATATATATGGGATATGTGTGTGTATACTGAAT
The DNA here is from genome assembly GCF_027579735.1 of Bombina bombina. NCBI lineage: Eukaryota > Metazoa > Chordata > Amphibia > Anura > Bombinatoridae > Bombina > Bombina bombina. The sequence goes on from NC_069510.1 coordinate 143,573,026, forward strand.
ATGCATTCTGTATATTTGCAGTTAAACGGACATTGCAGACACACACACACACATATATATATATATATATGTGTGTGTGTGTGTGTGTGTGTGTGTCTGTGTATACTTTATATGTATTCTGTATATCTCCAATTAAAGGGACATTGCAGATATATATATATATATATATATATATATATATATGTGTGTGTGTGTGTGTGTGTGTGTGTATACTGTATATGTATTCTGTATATCTGCAATTAAAGGGACATTGCAGTTATATATATATATATATATATATATATATATATATATATATATATATATATATATATATATATGTGTGTGTGTGTGTGTGTGTGTGTATACTGTATATGTATTCTGTATATCTGCAATTAAAGGGACATTGCAGTTATATATATATATATATATGTGTGTGTGTGTATACTGTATATGTATTCTGTATATCTGCAATTAAAGGGACATTGCAGTTATATATATATATATATGTGTGTGTGTGTGTGTGTGTGTATACTGTATATATATATATGTGTGTATGTATACTGTATATGTATTCTGTATATCTGCAATTAAAGGGACATTGCAGTTATATATATATGTGTGTGTGTGTGTATACTGTATATGTATTCTGTATATCTGCAATTAAAGGGACATTGCAGTTATATATATATATATATATATATGTGTGTGTGTGTGTATACTGTATATGTATTCTGTATATCTGCAATTAAAGGGACATTGCAGTTATATACAGGGAGTGCATCATTATTAGGCAAATGAGTATTTTGACCACATCATCCTCTTTATGCATGTTGTCTTACTCCAAGCTGTATAGGCTCGAAAGCCTACTACCAATTAAGCATATTAGGTGATGTGCATCTCTGTAATAAGAAGGGGTGTGGTCTAATGACATCAACACCCTATATCAGGTGTGCATAATTATTAGGCAACTTCCTTTCCTTTGGCAAAATGGGTCAAAAAGAAGGACTTGACAGGCTCAGAAAAGTCAAAAATAGTGAGATATCTTGCAGAGGGATGCAGCACTCTTAAAATTGCAAAGCTTCTGAAGCGTGATCATCGAACAATCAAGCGTTTCATTCAAAATAGTCAACAGGGTCGCAAGAAGCGTGTGGAAAAACCAAGGCGCAAAATAACTGCCCATGAACTGAGAAAAGTCAAGCGTGCAGCTGCCAAGATGCCACTTGCCACCAGTTTGGCCATTTTTCAGAGCTGCAACATCACTGGAGTGCCCAAAAGCACAAGGTGTGCAATACTCAGAGACATGGCCAAGGTAAGAAAGGCTGAAAGACGACCACCACTGAACAAGACACACAAGCTGAAACGTCAAGACTGGCAAGAAATATCTCAAGACTGATTTTTCTAAGGTTTTATGGACTGATGAAATAAGAGTGAGTCTTGATGGGCCAGATGGATGGGCCCGTGGCTGGATTGGTAAAGGGCAGAGAGCTCCAGTCCGACTCAGACGCCAGCAAGGTGGAGGTGGAGTACTGGTTTGGGCTGGTATCATCAAAGATGAGCTTGTGGGGCCTTTTCGGGTTGAGGATGGAGTCAAGCTCAACTCCCAGTCCTACTGCCAGTTTCTGGAAGACACCTTCTTCAAGCAGTGGTACAGGAAGAAGTCTGCATCCTTCAAGAAAAACATGATTTTCATGCAGGACAGTGCTCCATCACATGCGTCCAAGTACTCCACAGCGTGGCTGGCAAGAAAGGGTATAAAAGAAGAAAATCTAATGACATGGCCTCCTTGTTCACCTGATCTGAACCCCATTGAGAACCTGTGGTCCATCATCAAATGTGAGATTTACAAGGAGGGAAAACAGTACACCTCTCTGAACAGTGTCTGGGAGGCTGTGGTTGCTGCTGCACGCAATGTTGATGGTGAACAGATCAAAACACTGACAGAATCCATGGATGGCAGGCTTTTGAGTGTCCTTGCAAAGAAAGGTGGCTATATTGGTCACTGATTTGTTTTTGTTTTGTTTTTGAATGTCAGAAATGTATATTTGTGAATGTTGAGATGTTATATTGGTTTCACTGGTAAAAATAAATAATTGAAATGGGTATATATTTGTTTTTTGTTAAGTTGCCTAATAATTATGCACAGTAATAGTCACCTGCACACACAGATATCCCCCTAAAATAGCTATAACTAAAAACAAACTAAAAACTACTTCCAAAACTATTCAGCTTTGATATTAATGAATTTTTTGGGTTCATTGAGAACATGGTTGTTGTTCAATAATAAAATTAATCCTCAAAAATACAACTTGCCTAATAATTCTGCACTCCCTGTATATATATATATACAGGGAGTGCAGAATTATTAGGCAAATGAGTATTTTGACCACATCATCCTCTTTATGCATGTTGTCTTACTCCAAGCTGTATAGGCTCGAAAGCCTACTACCAATTAAGCATATTAGGTGATGTGCATCTCTGTAATGAGAAGGGGTGTGGTCTAATGACATCAACACCCTAGATCAGGTGTGCATAATTATTAGGCAACTTCCTTTCCTTTGGCAAAATAGGTCAAAAGAAGGACTTGACAGGCTCAGAAAAGTAAAAAATAGTGAGATATCTTGCAGAGGGATGCAGCACTCTTAAAATTGCAAAGCTTCTGAAGCGTGATCATCGAACAATCAAGCGTTTCATTCAAAATAGTCAACAGGGTCGCAAGAAGCGTGTGGAAAAACCAAGGTGCAAAATAACTGCCCATGAACTGAGAAAAGTCAAGCGTGCAGCTGCCAAGATGCCACTTGCCACCAGTTTGGCCATATTTCAGAGCTGCAACATCACTGGAGTGCCCAAAAGCACAAGGTGTGCAATACTCAGAGACATGGCCAAGGTAAGAAAGGCTGAAAGACGACCACCACTGAACAAGACACACAAGCTGAAACGTCAAGACTGGCAAGAAATATCTCAAGACTGATTTTTCTAAGGTTTTATGGACTGATGAAATGAGAGTGAGTCTTGATGGGCCAGATGGATGGGCCCGTGGCTGGATTGGTAAAGGGCAGAGAGCTCCAGTCCGACTCAGACGCCAGCAAGGTGGAGGTGGAGTACTGGTTTGGGCTGGTATCATCAAAGATGAGCTTGTGGGGCCTTTTCGGGTTGAGGATGGAGTCAAGCTCAACTCCCAGTCCTACTGCCAGTTTCTGGAAGACACCTTCTTCAAGCAGTGGTACAGGAAGTCTGCATCCTTCAAGAAAAACATGATTTTCATGCAGGACAATGCTCCATCACACGCATCCAAGTACTCCACAGCGTGGCTGGCAAGAAAGGGTATAAAAGAAGAAAATCTAATGACATGGCCTCCTTGTTCACCTGATCTGAACCCCATTGAGAACCTGTGGTCCATCATCAAATGTGAGATTTACAAGGAGGGAACACCGTACACCTCTCTGAACAGTGTCTGGGAGGCTGTGGTTGCTGCTGCACGCAATGTTGATGGTGAACAGATCAAAACACTGACAGAATCCATGGATGACAGGCTTTTGAGTGTCCTTGCAAAGAAAGGTGGCTATATTGGTCACTGATTTGTTTTTGTTTTGTTTTTGAATGTCAGAAATGTATATTTGTGAATGTTGAGATGTTATATTGGTTTCACTGGTAAAAATAAATAATTGAAATGGGTATATATTTGTTTTTTGTTAAGTTGCCTAATAATTATGCACAGTAATAGTCACCTGCACACACAGATATCCCCCTAAAATAGCTATAACTAAAAACAAACTAAAAACTACTTCCAAAACTATTCAGCTTTGATATTAATGAGTTTTTTGGGTTCATTGAGAACATGGTTGTTGTTCAATAATAAAATTAATCCTCAAAAATACAACTTGCCTAATAATTCTGCACTCCCTGTATATGTGTGTGTGTGTGTGTGTATACTGTATATGTATTCTGTATATCTGCAATTAAAGGGACATTGCAGTTATATATATATATATATGTGTGTGTGTGTGTATACTGTATATGTATTCTGTATATCTGCAATTAAAGGGACATTGCAGTTATATATATATATATATATATATATATATATATATATATATATATATATATATATGTGTGTGTGTGTATACTGTATATGTATTCTGTATATCTGCAATTAAAGGGACATTGCAGTTACATATATATATATATATGTGTGTGTGTGTGTGTGTGTGTGTGTGTATACTGTATATGTATTCTGTATATCTGCAATTAAAGGGACATTGCAGTTATATATATATATATGTGTGTGTGTGTGTGTGTGTATACTGTATATGTATTCTGTAGATCTGCAATTAAAGGGACATTGCAGTTATATATATATGTGTGTGTGTATATACTGTATATGTATTCTGTATATCTGCAATTAAAGGGACATTGCAGTTATATATATATGTGTGTGTGTATACTGTATATGTATTCTGTATATCTGCAATTAAAGGGACATTGCAGTTATATATATATATATATATATATATATATATATATATATATATATATATATGTGTGTATACTGTATATGTATTCTGTATATCTGCAATTAAAGGGACATCGCAGTTATATATATATATATATATATATATATATATATATATATATATATGTGTGTGTGTGTGTGTATACTATATATGTATTCTGTATATCTGCAATTAAAGGGATATTGCAGTTATATATATATATATATGTGTGTGTGTGTGTGTGTATACTGTATATGTATTCTGTATATCTGCAATTAAAGGGACATTGCAGTTATATATATATATATATATATATATATATATATATATATATATGTGTGTGTGTGTGTGTGTACTGTATATGTATTCTGTATATCTGCAATTAAAGGGACATTGCAGTTATATATATATATATATATATATATATATATATATATATGTATGTGTGTGTGTGTGTATACTGTATATGTATTCTGTATATCTGCAATTAAAGGGTCATTACAGTTATATATATATATATATATATATATATATATATATGTGTGTGTGTGTGTATACTGTATATGTATTCTGTATATCTGCAATTAAAGGGACATTACATATATATATATATATATATATATATATATATATATATATATAGTGTGTGTGTGTATACTGTATATGTATTCTGTATATCTGCAATTAAAGGGACATTACAGATATATATATATATATATATATATATATATATATATATATATATATATATGTGTGTGTATACTGTATATGTATTCTGTATATCTGCAATTAAAGGGACATTACAGTTATATATATATATATATATATATATATATATATATATATATATATATATATATATATATATATATATATATATGTGTGTGTGTGTGTGTCACTTCTTTTTAGGAGGCTTTTAGGAGGCTATTTATACTTAGCTAAAACACAAGGGCTCAGTGTTCTGTATTTGTGTGAAGATTTTACTGGACAGCTTTGCTAAAATACTGAACTGTCCTGTTGAATACAGAACACCTTACAATTTTGTAAACCTAAGTGCAATTATACTGGGGCTCTTAATACTGGGGGCCCTTAGCAGCAATGATGTCACCAAGGGGGAGCAGGGAGGCATTGGCCATGTCATCAAAATATTGTGCCCCTGATCGTCAAGTTGTTTCTTCCTTTGTGCCCCCCCCCCCAATCTTTAAACTGTGCTGTATGCACTCTGGTCGTGACACAATGACAGGGTGACAGGCAGGAAGTGTCACTGACAAACGTGCACAGCTAGTGCAGGACAGGCAGAGTGGAACTGTAAGTCTGTAAGTTATCCCACCTGCAGTTTGAAGCCTAAGTCTGCCCTGATTGGCTGACCCTACTGTGCGCAGGCCAGGCCTACTGCAATATGGCACAATATACATCCTGGTTAGTTGGGGGCTCTATAACTGTTAGAGAATACTGGACTCATCACACCTTGAGCAATAGAACTGGACTGGCTTCCGAAAAAGAGAGATTTGCATCGTTCAGCAAGAACTGTGAACAGTAAACTTGCAAATTTCTAAGCCAGGTAAGGATTATGAAGTACATAAGGGATTAAATGCCATATACTCCTCCGTGGGAGGCATTAATAATAACTTAACTATTTAAATAATAACGTTTAATGTAAACTGTTACCTTATTTCTAACATAGAAATAAAAACACAACAACTTCTTGGTTATAAAACCCGCAGGTCACGTTTATTGTGGCAACACAAGGAACCAAACGAGCAGCACAAATAAACATGGACCAGGGGGGCTGCAATCAGGTACTAGGAGCTAATGCATAGTAACCCATGGTAACAAGATGGGCAGTACCAGAGATGCAGGAGAGGAGGCAGAGCGTAGCTCGATACTGTAATGGCTTAGGGAGTTCTTGGCTTCAAATCACACGTGCAGGGAACACCCCAGACACGCATCTGAGGACTTCACCCATGGCCGGAAATAGCCATCACTCTACCTCAATCACATCCTGCCCCCCGGACACTGTCCACCCACCACAAGATCGCCTACATATTCAGGGCAACTCTCGCTGCCACCCAAACTCACACAAATAGGAGTAGGTACTGTCTCAAATGCTCAATAAACAGGTCCATGCCATGGTCAGATAAATGCACCCCGTCGCCTCGGTAGAGGCTCCGGTCAGCTGCCGTAATGTTCCATTGCTCCACAAGAAAGCCCCTAAGCTTAAACATTAACTTATGCAGGAGAAGAAGCAGAACATAGCTCGATACTGTAATGGCTTAGGGAGTTCTCGGCTTCTAATCACATGGGCAGGGGACACCCCAGATGCGCGTCTGAGGACTTCACACCTGGCCGGAAATAGCCATCACTCTACTTCAATCACATCATGCCCCGGACACTGTTCTCACACCCTGTTCAGCTTGTCCCAGACCTGGAAAGCAGCCCAGTGGTTGGCCCTATGCCTCCACGTCAATCTGGGGAGAATGTTTGACCTTTCCATTCTCACACCAGACATCCATGCTTTGAACGTGCGCAGGCAAGACTGGATCACTGCCCTCAAATACCGACCGGAAATTTATCCAAGATCATTTCCCCCCAAGCAGGGGATCATGCGTGGGGTTCCCCCAATGTCTCTGGCATCCTGCAGCAATCCAGGCAAACCTGTCCAGCAAAGGCCTCTCCTCCCTAGCCACCACTTTAGAGGAAGAAAAAGCCCAACTGCTGTCCTCCAGGTCACGTTGACGCTCAAATGGCTGCCCAGTGCACAAACGGGTGCCCCACTATCCAGACCACCATCCAGACACAAAGCGGACCACTGCTAGGCCCTGCAAAAGAAAAAAGTGTTAACTCCACACCATAACAATGAAAACATCACAACATAAGCACACCATACTAACTTAGTAGTGGTATAAAAGGGGTCTCACATATAACTGATACCTTCTAGATTTCCACCTCCCCAGTGCCTTTATACGGGCAGCGGACCAGCCTTAAGCCATCGCTGTTGTAGCAGCCGGAACCCTAAATGAATGAGGGGCTATCGCATTAGGAATTTAACCCTGCCTTTTTAGCAGCCCATTCTAGGACCCTACAGAATTGAGATCTCGTGAGAGGGGTACCGTCCCGGTGAATTAGGAACCTATGTGGACCCACTGGACGCACGTCCGAGAAGGCCTTCAACAAGGCATAAGGGCAACTGGATGAACCCTGATTTGTAGGGAGCGACAACCATGCACCCCTACTTTCCTGATCCACTTTGGATCTGGGTATGAATAACAATACCCCATTTTCAGTGAATCTGATGTGTTTGCACAACACCCCTCCCACTTTCGCCATCTTTGACTGTGGTACTAAATCTCCCAATCTAAGGGCCCCCGTGAAATGCCCTGGCAAATGCTGCTGAAAAAAGCTGCACCACATAGTCTGAGGAATAAACACCAGGTAGAACCTGGATTAAAAGGCGTAACCTATCAGCGGTTACGGGTTCCCGAATATCCAGTCGTCGTAACTCCGACCTCCCCCAGCCCCTTAGAATTTGGCGAACCAAAAACGTCTTGGAAGGGTCCATCAGAGTAAACAACTTTACAGCAGAAGGATGCCACTGCTAATCTCGCCGTTACCACCCCCTTTTTTACGTGCCGACCTCTAAGCTCCGCAAGCCATCACAATAACCACTCTTCCTCACCTGAGCAGGATGCAAATCCCTCAACCTCACATAAGAAAACCCATTCTTCCCAATACCTACCAAGGATGCCTTCAGTAGTGGTATCAGTGACTGGCATCCAGTGCCCCCTGCCAAAGGAAAGGAGGACAGGGAACACCCTGAGTCACGGCAATAGGCATAACCTTCCTAAAATTTTCCCATTGAAAAATGGGAATGCGCATCCGCTATGATAATAGAAACCCCAGGGACATGCCTCGCCTGAAACTATATTGTCTGCTTAAGGCACCCCAAGACCAGAATCTGAAGATATCTTACCATTGCTGGGGATGATGAAGAGAGTCTATTGATGGCAAATACCACACTCATATTGTCAGTCCCAAAAAACGACTGAACTGTCCTGCAGTTTGTCACCCCGTATCTCCAGTGCCACCAATATGGGGAAGCCAAAGGATCCTGCCGCATCCTTGAATAGGTGGATGGAATGTGCGGACGTCTGAGGTTTGCAGCAAATGCAAACCTCTTTCAACTCCCTAAGAAACTGATCCCAGATCTGGAGATCATCCCTCATGTCTTTGTTAACCGCGATTCTTGCCTTTGGGGAAGTCACATCGGGCAACAGGCGCTCCATTCTTTTTAGAAAATTTCTCTCCATAGGGGTAACTCCACCCACGAAGATGAGCAGACCCAAAAGGGATTGCAGCTCAGCTGATCCGAGAAAAAAACACACCGGTCCATGCAACTTCCGATCGTCTTCTCCCCAATAGCGGAAGTGAACCCGCTGTTTCCAAGTGATCCAAGTACTTCCTACTACCACGGAGTGCCATAGCAGTGGTGAAATCAAGCCACTTAGTGTAGAAATACAGAGAAGAAAGAGCAGGCACTGCTGAGGGGTAATTACCATGAAAAATAGAAATTTATTGAAAAAACAAGAATAATAAAAACAGCAAATAATAGCAGACAGACAAGAGACACGGAGTCTGATGCGTTTCATGCCCCCTAGTGGTGCTTATTCATAGACCATGAATAAGCGCCTCTAGGGGGCGCGAAATGAGTCAGACTACATGGCTGTTGTCTGTCTGTTATTATTTGGCTTTATTATAGCGCCCAGCATTTGCTGTTTTTATTATTCTTGTTTTTTCAATAAATTTCTATTTTTTATGGTAATTACCCCTCAGCAGTGCCTGCTCTTTTCTTCTCCGTATTTCTACACTAAGGGATTGCAGCTCCCTTACTGTGCAAAAAAAACGAAGAAGTAATTCTTCTAACCTCCGCGAGCATCTTCTGAACATTCTCAGCTGGGAGTCCACATTCCTCGACCACAGAGTCAGTTTCTATCCCTAAGAATGTAAGACATGTACACGGACCTTCAGTTTTTCCCCCGCCAGGGGAACAACAAATGTATTGATCAGAATTCTCATGGTGTGCTGGAGCAGCTCACATTCCCTGGAACCCTGGCTACCTACCAAAAAAAATTCATCCAGATAATGAGGAACTCGGTCCATCTTGGCCACAGCCCAATGCGAGAAGGAGCTGAAGGCCTAAAAGTAAGCGCAGAAAATCGAACACCCTATGGTTAAACAAACGATCAACATCATAGGATCCGTTGAAAACAACCCATTAAGTAAAAAGGAAGTTGGGTGAATTGGCAATAAACGGAAGGCTGACTCCACATCAAACTTTGCCATCAAGGCACCTAATCCTGCCGTCCGCAATAACATTAGTGCGTTACATCATTCTTACATTCGCCCTAGACCTAGGAGGCGCATCTGCACCTTTATTGCAGCCTGTGACCCCACTAGAATGGGATTGCACCCCTGCGCGCTTATATTCCTGAAGCCTAGCCACCAGCTTTAGGCCGGAAACTCGTATCCCCCACATTATGGCAAAGAGTTCTCCACCCTGATTGTGCCATGCCCGCTTGAGAAAAAAACCCTGTGGTTACCTCAGATCTGCGTGTATGCTGAGGCCTACCCCCTGGAGCCGAAGTTCTTCCCCGCGGCACTCCCTTCTTACCTGTGTAACCACGGGGGGAACTCGATATACTCTGCTTCGTGGCCGACCTAAAAATGACAGATCCGGAAGTGACGTCACCAGATGTGACGTCACCGGAAGTACAGCCGACAGAGGACCTGCAAACTGGAAGTGACACCGGAAGAGGCCGCCGCAACCAGAGAACCATGTGAATTGACCAGTACGGTACCAGTGACCAGCGAGGACACCCCGAAACCCCAGAAAGGATCGCCACCTGGCATGAAGGTGGGACACCGTCGCCAACCCAGCGCCACCTGTCAGGACCACCTGAGACCCAGGTAAGCTACCGAAGATCCACTATCTATACCAACACTTATACAGCCAAAACCCGGGAATCTTAAAAAAAAGGGGGGGCATGGTGGGAGGGATACGTGACCCCGGCCGCATGGGAGCCTATATGTAGAGGCCATCACAGGCCGCAAGGCCTAGAGAACAGTTACTGTTGAATGGACCCTCTGACACTCCAACCCCCCAGCTACCCCCTGGATCTCAGCCTCCCACAAGACCCAATCTGAGCCTATAACAGAAATATGGGGAAGGGGCAAGGGATAAGTTAAAAATAATAATGGGGTATGACCCACCGTATTGGGCAAGGTAGAATCCATTCCTCACTCGTAAACTCTCTTTCTGCAGACCCCCTCGAAGGCCCCATGAACCATCCTGGCAGTACAGAGACTCTCCTGGAACGCCTCATGTGAAAACTTCAAGGAAACAAGCAGAAAGAGGATTTGGACTTCCTGTACAGGTCTTAAAAAGATAAGCCAAACCCCTCCTCTCTAACTGTAACATTGTTTCACACACACAAGAACACTCCCACTCTTCTGTCTTGGCCTTAACCCTTATGTGCATTCCAGGCAATTTGCCTTACATTTTCTTTTTATTTTATACACATACATTTCTAATATTATGCTCCCTAAAGACTCTACTGTTCAGGGATGCATACAACCTACACTAACCTTTCCTAATACCAGTTCCTCTCCTCCATTGCTATCCCCTGAACCCCCTTAGCATGTAAGCCTAAAAGTCCAGCTGTTTGTAGATCACCTTCTTAAGAACTGACTACAACAGTGCAACTCTTGGCAGGGCCTTCTACCCATTTGATCCCTATAAATGCTACCTTGTATACCCTATGTTTATAGCGCTGCGGAATCTGTTGGCGCTCTACAAATAACCGATAATAAATAATATTATATTTAAAAAAGGTCATATTGTGCTCTTTTATAGTAATAATTTTTTATTTATGCGGTTTAAAATAGTTTACAATGACAAAATACCTCTATTTTTGTTGCATAAATAAATTGGAGAAGAAACATTGAAAGAAAAATGTGAAGGAAACAGGAGATATTAAGAAAGGACTGGAGCAAGAACAGATGTAAATGGGAGAAGAGATATGGGATGAAGATGGATGGAAGAGAGAATGCAAATGGAGAAAGAACAAAATACGTGGGGTGAGATTATCCAACAGTCACCAGATGAGACTTGATAAACCCAGACTGAGACTCGCAGGAGTTGCCCACACGTCCTTGTGAGTTGTCTCCCATATAAAGTCATGTAGTTTGTAGGAAAAGGAAACTGCGTAGGAGAATGAAGTTAGCAGTCAGCAGGGGGCGCACTTTATAAATGAAATACGGCAGACAATACACATCAGATGACTCTATTATCAGCATATGGTATTTTACACTCACCTGTATATATCCGTATCCATATGTTTTTTTTTAATTAGGGAAATAGGTGTTTTGTGACCTTTCAGTCTGCTATATCTGCAGGGGAAATGTTTAGAAAATATGAGAACTTTCTGTTCAGCCAACTAGCAGAGGCGAGGAGATTAATTTTATAATAAGGAAAACAATACACTTTGAATTTTGTATTAAAAGTATAAAATGACTTTTTGCATCTTCGGAGCTATTTTATTACAATTTCTACTTTGAGCATTAAATATTTTTTTTCCTTCCTAGTTTCAAAATGAATTGTTTTGCGATTTAGCAATACGATATTTTATTGTGTCTTTTTATTTCAATACTACATTTATTCGTTTCATACAATTTTTAAATTACGATTTTTGTGAGCCCTGTTGCAATACAGGTATCTCTTTCATCTAGTTAAATGCACAGAAACACACCATGGGCTTCATAGTACTGGGGAGCTTTATTAAAGGATCTTGCAAGCCCAGAAACCCTTATATAGGCCTAGATTACAAGTGGAGCTCTAATTTATTGTGTACCCACAAAAGGGGCGAATTTGCAGTTTGCAGGCACGCAATAAATAATCAGCCATTACAAGTGGCTGGTTATTACTACCGGGAGCTTGCGGTAGCAATTAGCTCTTATGAAATTAACCAGAGAACAGATCTCTGGTTCATTTTATAAATATGCCCCCAAAATAGAGTGGTGTGTAGTTTATTACAAAATAAAAAATTGTAGCATTTCTATTTTGTAAAAAAAATAACTGCACTAGGCAGTTTTTTGGGGGCTAAAGTTGGCAGGAGTGGGGTGTTAGAAAAAAAATGGCACTGAAAAGTGCCTTTATATTGCGGTCTATGGGAACTGTGTGTTCCCAGTAAATATATATGAATATGCTTATATATATATTTACAATTTGCTGCCATCGCTGAGCTACTTACACCCTTTGCTGCGCGAGGTTCTCACGCCGTGCCTCACAGTATGTGAACAAGGCTCCCATCTAAGTCTACGGAAGCGTGCTCTTGTGAGTGTAATGCTTCCCAGCGATATTAGCGCTCCACTGAGTAATACCAGTGCACGCTAATTTAAATGATATTTGACCTGAATAATTTAAGGGCATTGGATCCTGAAAGAATTTCTAACACTGTTTGGACTACCTCATGTGACCTCAAACCTACCGGATCATCACTTTTTCCATAATTTTGCAGCAACTGTTATCAGCCCTTACTTTGTATCTCTGCTACATTATCAAAACTCCCTGGTGGGAAATATCTAAGTTTTTACCCAGAGTACAGACACAGTCGTTATTTACATTACTATTATTATTTGTATTTGTAATTTACCAACAGATTCTAAAGTGCTGTATAGGGGTATAATAAATAAAGACAAGACAGAAAGTTAAGAGGAACCTGGTCTCTAGAGAGCTTAAAAAGACATCCAGTAATAGCCTCTGAGTCCATCTCTTGGCCTGACAACCGCTACTTCTGGCAGATTTGCACAGAGGGAAGAAGAGAGAGGATAAATAAGAGAGTAGAACAAACAATGAGTAATATTAAATAAGACAAATGGGAAGGGAATTGACAAGAAATAAAAAGGAATACGAGGTGGGAAGGGTAAAAATTAGGTTAGAATAGGAACAAACGAAAAATCCAAAATATAAAATATCTGCAGAACGGACTGATGAGGGATAACAAGTTTAGAAAAAAGTTGAACAACTAGGAATGTGATAAATGAGAAAAGGAAAAACTCTGTAGAAAGAAATAGGAAACAAAGGCGCGATAAGATTGCATGAACGGTGGTCAAGAAGAGATAAGACTGCATGATGGGTGGTCAAGAAGAGATAAGACTGGGTGGTCAAGAAGAGATAAGACTGCATGATGGGTGGTCAAGAGGAGATAAGAATGCATGATGGGTGGTCAAGAGGAGATAAGAATGCATGATGGGTAGTCAAGAGGAGATAAGACTACATGATGGGTGGTCAAGAAGAGATAAGATTGCATGAACGGTGGTCAAGAAGAGATAAGACTGCATGATGGGTGGTCAAGGGGAGATTTTAAAAATAGTGGTGGAAATATATATTAGGTAATATTATAATGTAAGTTCATAAGCCCACCGACCCTGTAGATCGCCTTGTGTAAAGTGTTAGGAAAGCTGACGGGACAGATACATACAAAGGCAGGAGGAGTGACAAAAGGACATGGGCATGATAGATGGGTTAAGTCAAAAGCTAAGGAAGAACATTAGTAAATGATATACAGCTGAAAACATGTGTTGGTCACAGAAGGGTAGAAAAGGGAAGTGGACAGACTGTTCTTGGTGGTGCAAGAGCTGATGGTGACTTAAATTAGACAAAAGGACATGAAAGGAGAAATTACAACTTGTACCAAAAGAAAAATTCGAAATTTAGAAGAACGAATATACCCAAGTATTAACTTTGTTAACATTTTTGATCATTATGATTTTCATTAACACTGTTATATATAAGTCACACACGGAAGGCACCGGGTCTTGAAAACAATGATTATTAAAAAATGTGATGTTTCTGGATCACCCCCATCCTCAGACATTAACACGTATACAAAAGTGACTCACCATTTGTAACTCCTTCCCCATATCTCCTCCACGGCAACAACACCTGACCCTCTGACGTCACACTAGACCGACCCAATCCACACAGTTGTCATAGCAATCCAACAACTCCTTGCAGCCAGCTTTGGCTAAAACAGAATATTATAAGTTCTTAGCTGCACAACCTGTATTGACCTATTGACAGGAAAATATTTTTGTGAACCCTATAAGAACAAAAAAAATCTATTTGAGATATAGAGTTACATGTACCACACATTACATTGTTTATCTTCTACACTCTGTCGATGAACTGAGAACTTGGTGGGTCCAATCACAGGTCAGAAATACTTGCTACCATTGAAAAAGGAAACTCAGAACAGCCGGTGCCACGGCACTTTGCTTTGGCAAAGCATGGAGTAGCAGATTTAAGATACAGTATTATTGACCATGTGCCCCCACTTGCACGAGGTGCAGATAGGGCCAATATTCTACTGCAATGTGAGGCCTATATATCTTGGGCACCCTGGTACCAAGAGGTCTGAATACTTAATTTGTTGGCACTGTTTTTTTATGATACTATCCAGTTTGGACATCCAGAAGGATTGTCACTAAATATTGCATAGTCATGAATTGAGGTCCTTTAACCCATAATATCTGTGAGAGTTATAAAATGAGGATGTGTAGAGGATCATGTCTATTTTCTATTTAATCCAAGCATTTAGCTAAGATTAATGTACAGTATGTATTCAGCCAGTGGCAGTTCTACACGGGGGCCTACAGTCCCTGGCCCCCCCTGAGCTTATCCGTGAAGTTGATTTTTTGTTTTGCTGCAGTGTCATTGATATTCCACACTCGCCTCCTGATCTCAGTGCCCCCCCCTCGCGTGACGTCATCATTCTGCTGCAAGTGTTTCTCCTTATGATGTAGAATTGTTCGAAAAGGAGCTAGGAAACTGGACCTCAAGTTGCCTTATCCCCCTCCCCCAGGACCTTTGATTTATCCCATTGAAGATCCCCATTCTTCCAGCCGCTGGACTCTTAATTTACTTCCTACAGTTCCCCAGATTATCCAACCCCCAGGACCACCCCCATACTCAGCATTAACCCCCCTGGAAGAACCCCTTCACCACCCAAAAGTATAGCAATTTACCTTCCAGTGGATCTCCTCACACAATTCAGCGGTTCTCAGTGATCCTATAGTATTGCTGCAGCAATGTCTGAACTTCTGCCCTACAGTGAGGATAAGATGTGGCATTACGGCTCTGATGCCTAGGTTGGCCAAATATCAGTCAGCTGCTGCCTGCAGGATACCAGTTCCTTTTTTGGGGGAAATCAGCAGAAGAGACCCCCCAAACTGGGGCAGATCGGTAGAGCTAAGAGAGGTAAGGGGGATGTAAACACCTATTGGATAGAATGATGTCTGCATAATTTCCCAACCTTTTGTCTCCATGCATTCATCTATTTCACTTGCATTTTCTCTCATTCACTGCTCTCACCCCCTGCAGCCTCTATTGGCATGTTGTGCATATGTCCAATTTAACCCTTTGGCTACCAAACAGAAGTTACGCTTTGATGTTCGATTCGTGGAACCACTGTGGCAGCCAAATAGTTAACTGAGCCTGGGATGCTTATGATATTTTAGGGTTATAATATGATCTCCAACAGGTTATTCCTTTATACCCTTATACCACTATTGTAAAGCCTGAAGTGGATTAGTATAACGTAATTACCTCCAGGTCTCTCTTGTTTGCCAATAAAAACTATTCTGAAGATTGCATGGGTGGATATGCCCACAGACAACTGTTTTTATGCCCATAAAACATTCTAAAGACTGACGAGCTGATTTGAGGTGCTTGCCTCCATGCTGTTCCTATGTTCGGAAGGCTCATACGATGCTAGGGTATGATTTTAATGTAAAGCAAAATTCAAGTATTTAATGTTTAAATATCATTTGTTTCAGTTTTTTATTGTGCCCCTCTGATTAAGCACTGGCCCCACCTTGCCCCCCCCCCCCCCAGTAAAAACTAATTCAGCCAAGCTTGTTTTACTCATCCAGCCCTTGTGTGTCTATTAGAATCTTGCCTACATCATGTAGTATCTTATACACTTTAAATATGCAGTAGATTAACAGATGATGAGATGGGCAAAAGTAATACTGCAGTGTATCACCTCTGGTTAATGAAAAAAAGGTGCCCCAATTGCCCCCAAAATAAATTGTGCAGTAGTTAACTTCAAAAATAAAGCTGAGCATTTTCTACACAAAGCAGTTAAAAGGGGTTAAAGTGGGGATATGGGGTTTTGAGAAGAAAAAAAAAAAGGCACTGAAAGTGCTTTTACATTGAGGTGAATGGGGATTGTGTTTTCACTATAAATATATATGCTTGTATACATATATATGTATGTGTTAATTTGTATATATACACATATAAACACATAAATATCTATGTATATGCTTGTATATGTATATATTTATGTGCTAATTTGTATATATACACATATAAACACATAAATATCTATGTATATGCTTGTATATGTATATATTTATGTGCTAATTTGTATATATATACATATAAACACATAAATATCTATGTATATGCTTGTATACATATATATGTATGTGCTAATATGTATATATACACATATAAACACATAAATATCTATGTATATGCTTGTATACATATATATGTATGTGCTAATATGTATATATACACATATAAACACATAAATACCTATGTATATGCTTGTATATGTATATATTTATGTGCTAATTTGTATATATACACATATAAACACATAAATATCTATGTATATGCTTGTATATGTATATATTTATG
The DNA here is from genome assembly GCF_027579735.1 of Bombina bombina. Taxonomy (NCBI): domain Eukaryota; kingdom Metazoa; phylum Chordata; class Amphibia; order Anura; family Bombinatoridae; genus Bombina; species Bombina bombina. Next base: position 143,590,264 of record NC_069510.1, read on the forward strand.
TGCTAATTTGTATATATACACATATAAACACATAAATATCTATGTATATGCTTGTATATGTATATATTTATGTGCTAATTTGTAT